>NC_053027.1:274403054-274703054 GCF_003073215.2 Triticum urartu
GAGGCACGGATCACTAGGAAACAACATGAACATATGGCCATATGAGATAAACAGCTCAAGGACTTTGTGGAAATGCTAAGTCCCTGAAATCAGAATTACCAAGTGCACCACTTTGCAAGCTTGTGCTAGTCACCACACACATCACAAAAATACGTGGGTTGCACCTCTGGAAAGATGACAAAACCCTTAACAAAATATATGTGGAACTCAGGGGCATATCATGCACACAATAATCATGGCAAAAATGACAAAAAGCTAAATGGAGCAGCAGATCTGACAAGTATCTCAAGTAGCCCTCTTCTAACAGCATTTCGGGCATCAAGATGAACTCAAATGAAAATGATACAATGGAATGAAATGATGTACTCTCTGAGATGAACATTTTGATATGCTATATGCCAAAAGCGGAGTTACGGATGCAAAGTTACGATGCAATGAACAGGAGCACTTGGACTAGGGTTAGGAACAAAAGTCAACCGAGAATCTCCTCAGATCTAGGTCCAGCGCGTGGATCGAGGCACGCCGGAGTTACTGTAGATGCCGGTGAGGAGGAGGCCGGCCAGAGTCGAGGTAGGGCAGGGCGGCGGAGGCACGGGCGGCGGGGCTCGGCCGACGCGGTGGCGGAGCGGCTGACCGTGGCGGCGCCCGCCGGCGAGGGAGGCAGGCGGCGGCGCGGCGAACGAAGGCGGCGGCGGCGAGGAGGCGCGGGCGGCGGGGAAGCAGCAAGCCGGCGGCGAGGCGCGCGGCGCCCGGATCTGGGCCGCGGGGGCCGGATCTGGGCCCTCCGGGCCGCGGCGACGCGCGGGTGGCGGCGGTGACGTGGCAGGCGCGGAGTGGGCGGCGGCGATGTGTCCGGCCAGGGTGGACGTGTTCGGCCGGCGCAGAGATGATTTTTAGGGTTTCAGACAAGGGGGATCCGGATTTTCGGGGAGAGGCCTATATATAGGCATAGGAGGAGCTAGGAGAGTCCAAATGAGGTGTGGTTTTTGGCCACGCGATCGTGATCGAACGATCTAGATGATGGAGAAGGCTTAGGTGGGTTTTGGGTCAAATTGGAGGGGTGTTGGGTTGCAACACACACAAGGCCTTTTTGGTCCCTCGGTTAACCGTAGGAGTATCAAACGAAGTCCAAATGGTACGAAACTTGACAGGCGGTCTACCGGTAGTAAATCAAGGCCACTTGGCAAGTCTCGGTCCAATCCGGAAATGTTTAATCCCCACACACGAAAGAAAGCTAGAAATGACCACCGGAGGAGAACGAAGCGCCGGAATGCAAAACGGACAATGGGGAAAATGCTCGAATGCATGAGATGAACACGTATGCAAATGAAATGCACATGATGACATGATATGCAATGCATGACACGCAAGCAATGACAACGCAACAACATCGAATAACTGCACGACACCTGGCACATCGGTCTCGGGGCGTTACAACACTCCACCACTACGAGAGGATCTCGTCCCGAGATCTAGAATGGCACCGGAGGGAAAACGGAAGAGAAAGAGAAGAGGTAAAACTAAGTTGCTTCTTTGACAAACTAGTGAAACCAAATAACCTTGATAAGGTTGCGCAAAATGAAAGAAAGAAAACAACGGAGAAGAACAAAGTTGAAAGCACTCCGTTAAGAAAGAGGAATAAGAAAGAACCGATTCGGGTAGCACTTCGGTTGAAAAGAGATGAAGACTTGATGAAATGAGAGAACTTGAGCAAAAGGGACACAACACTCTGGTTAAGTGGATAGCCACGAAAAGAACACGATCCAAGATGATGAGAGAAAAGAGCAACATCACAATGGCTCCGGAACAAAAGAATAGAAGATAGATAATTGAAATAGGAGAATTGAGAAGAAAAATGCCAACTTCTGCCACAAAAGAGTTTGAAAAGGCATCTTTAGGAGAAGGGTTGAACGGAGTTGTTGGAAAATCAAAAACGAAAAGAATAAGCTTGATATGGTCTTATGGACTACATCTCAAATTATGAGGTGACAACCTGCCACTCACGGCAAAAGAATTGGATTGATATGAACAAGGAGACGAGAAAGTATTTCACCGGGAGGATAAAGAAGAACTTGGGTCCTTTATAAACACCATAGATAGCAACAATCCTTAGGGAAGGCTTAAGGTGAAAAATAACCCAAGATAACTCCAACGAAGAGGTTGATGGATTTAAAATACCTCATTCTTAACAACATGTGAATCATGAAACATGAACTCAAATTATCAAGAATGACATAATACCACCTCCAATGATAGAAGACAGAATTGCAGTCCGGATTACAATATGAAGAAAGCTTGAGCTTCTTAGAAAAGAATCTCGATGACAAAAGTTGGAGAAGGAATTAAATCCTTGATGAACCATCATGTAGAACCTCCATGAAGAACTTCGGTAAACGAAAGGATGACAATAGGAAGAGAAGTTGAGAATATAAGGTGAAGCCTTGCGATGATTTAGATGGATCTCCATGATGCTAAAATTGAGAGAACTTGGAACTCCGTGAAAAGAGAGATGAACCAATTGAAACCAAGAATTTGATATGATGAACCACTCCGGAAAAAGAATTAATCACTTGGATGAACAAAAATAAGAATTACGTTATGCGTATCCTTCACCAATTAAATTGATGACAACCAATGGATTTTACATATTACTTATTCTCGTACAAAGGATTAAAAGAGATATATCAAAACTTGAGAAGGTCTTCAACGAACCACCGGTAGAATTTGAAAAAACCCGAAAGAATTGATATGACAACGAATGACGAGAACTCTTGAACGAACCACCGTGAGAATTGAAAAAGAATGAATAAAACATAAGGAAACACCGGGAAGAATTAGCAAATACACGAAGATGCTTGAGAGAATTTAGATACAAGTGAAATGAAGAGATCATGATCTGATAAAAGAATACTTGAATGAAGCACCGGTAAGATTAGGAGAACGATAACTGAAAGCTGGGAATGAATAATTATGAGATGATGGACTCCGGATGAACAAACTGAAAAGGCTCCTGAATTGCTCCGGGAGGGTGAAAAGGATTCTCACATTCGCAAACAATTACGAGAGGATGGCAAAAAGCTAGAATCACGAATCTTGAAGAGAATGGAGCAAGATTAAAGAGAAACTCTTCTTCGGTCTTCAAAATCCGAGAATGACGACGAGAAACACCACCATGAATAATTTAGACACTCCGGGAGAATCAAAAGCGAAGAGGTTGAGCCAACTATGAAAAGAATTTGAAAGATCTTGGAGAAAGGCATTTGACTGATGATAAATCATTCTTACGTCAAACTTTGAAAAGAATTTGATTATAACTCCGGAAAAATAAGAAGAGTCAGGTAAGATCCTGGAAAAAGACCTGTGGGTTAGGGCCCACTCAAAATAAAACACTGTTGAATGATTTGAAAGAGAGGTTGCACCGGTTGAATAAAAAGGCTTGAAAGAGATAAACATCCTGAAAATAGGATTAACGGATCTTGAATGACAAGACGATCCTTCTGAGATATCTTCAGCACTCCGGAACAATTAAATAGCGAGAAGTGAATGAATATGAGGTGCACCGGTCTAAGAAAAGCATTGAAATGAAGAAAAAGGTATGATCAACACCAAAAGCTTGAATTGGTTCCACCAGAGAAGAAAAGAATGAATAATGGTGAACTAGAAGCTCCATTAGTATCTTCCTGAGAATCAAAGGATACTTGATTAAGAAATCTGAGTCCTTGAAGAAAAAGGGGTGGGTGGGCGGGAAAAAACAAAGGCAACTTGGAGACGGATGAAACAAACACCGTTGAGAAGAACTGAGATTGAATCTTGCGGATGTTGAAAAGATCGGATCCACTTGAAGAGAAGACACGCCGGTTGAAAAAGATTGCCATGACAATCTCAATTATTAAGAAGGATTAGTATTCACATCGGAGTATGAGAACAACATTTAGAAAAGGTATAAAATCAACTCTTGACTTCGAAGCAACTCTAATACCACAACTCAAAACAAAACAAAGGATTGGCTTGCGAGATAAGCCGGAACAAACATATGATAGAGATTTCGTCCGAAGTTTTCGTGGTGGGGCCTACACAGGCTCGATCGTACAGCACCATCATGTACAAGGCAGTGCACATGACATACGAAGCGTCCCCGACTCGGCATAGCCAAGGACTCTTTAAGACACAACGAGACCACTGTAAAACCGACCGTGAATAGGCGGACCACTAGACATCGAACCCCAATTTCATATCATACAACTGTCGGAAAGATATCTTAAGAGCTACTTGAATTCCCACTTATAAACTCCCGAACCTTTCCGGTTATGCAATCAGGTGTTGGGGATACAGGGGAAGCATAATATCTCACCCAAATCTAGCAAATCCTACATCCAGCTGTATCCATCCTTTAACACATAACCAAGAAACCTTCGGAAATCATCTACCTCAACCTTTGAAAAGCATCCATTATACAAGTTATGGCGATACTCCCGAACTCCCGCCCCAGTACTGGGTGACGTCGAGGTTATCTCACCAATGAACTGCATAAAAGAGATTTTCTATGTCGGCGTACTAAACTCAGGTATTCCAGAACTGCAACGATAAAATTATGATGACAACACCTCAGAGCTCGACTCCCCGGGACACTTCCACAAAACCCCTGACAGGAGGCACCAAGACAATGTTCTCATCATAAAACCATCAGAACGATTCCAAGATACCCGCGTGATCCTAAAATTTTTTTTAGTGAAATTTGAGAAGAGAAGAGTCAAAACTCCACGTCAGGATGCCTTACCAGAGCGATGAGGAGACTGGGAAGTAAAAAGAATTCCTAAACTCTCTGATATATAATTCCTAAATGACTCAAAACATTTTTTCTAGACACAACTCGGCCGCTAAAAACGATAAAGCAATGGGGCTCCTAAGGTCGGGGAAGGCTCTGATACCAACTTATAACACCCTCGATGCGACTATAGCTCCCAGGTGTCGAGGCACGACTTAGAGACATAATCGCATTGAAGGCATATGTC
Organism: Triticum urartu; assembly: GCF_003073215.2. Classification (NCBI taxonomy): domain Eukaryota; kingdom Viridiplantae; phylum Streptophyta; class Magnoliopsida; order Poales; family Poaceae; genus Triticum; species Triticum urartu. The sequence goes on from NC_053027.1 coordinate 274,408,067, forward strand.
GCAAGTTAGGCAATCTTCACAACATCCCATGTAATGTAGATAATAAAAGGGGAGATAACATAGTTGGCTTACACTCGCCACGTCAATCAAGTACATAAATAACATTACATCATCCAAACACTCATGGCCCGACTACGGCGCCAAAATAAAAGATAACCCAACATGCGACACGGTCTCGATCACCCCCAACTGGGCACCACTACTGATCATCAGGAAAGGAAACATAGTAATGTTGAGAGTCTTCGTCGAACTCCCACTTGAGTTCAAACGCGTCTCCTGGAGCGGAATCATCGGGCCCTGCATATGGTGTAATAGTAATCTGTGAGCCACAGGGACTCAGCAATCTCGCACCCTTGCGATCAAGACTATTTAAGCTAATAGGTAAGGCAAGGTAAATATGTGGAGCTGCAGCAAGCGACTAGCAAATATGGTGGCTATCCTGTTCGCAAAAGAGAGCGAGAAGAGGAGGCAAAGCGCGAGCGAGAAACTAGAGAACAACCTGCGCAAGCATTACTCCAACACCGTGTTCACTTCCCGGACTCCGTCGAGAAGGGACCATCACGGTAACTCACACTGTTGATTCATTTTAATTAAGTTAAGGTTCAAGTTATCTACAACCGGACATTAACAAATTCCCATCTGCCCATAACCGTGGGCACGGCTTTCAAAAGTTCAAATCCCTGCAGGGGAGTCCCAACTTAGCCCATGACAAGCTCTCACGGTCAACGAAGGAATAGACCTCCTCCCAAGACGTTCCGATCAAACTCGGTATCTCGGTTCTTCAAGACACTTCGACAGGTTAAAACAAGACCAGCAACACCGCCCGAATGTGCCGACAAATCCCGATAGGAGCTGCACATATCTCTTTCTCGGGGCACACTCAGATTGTCTAAACTTCTGGTAGGCCAGCCCAGAGTTACCCCTGGTAGCCACCGGCGGCTGACGAGTTGGACCAACACTCAGAGGAGCACTGACCCGGGGGGGGGGGGTTAAAATAAGATGACCCTCGGGCTCCGGAAACCCAAGGGAAAAAACGAGGCTAGGTGGCAAATGGTAAAACCAAGGTTGGGCATTGCTGGAAAGCTTTAATCAAGGCGAACTATCAAGGGGTTCCCATTATAACCCAACCGCGTAAGGAACGCAAAATCCGGGAACATAACACCGATATGACGGAAACTAGGGCGGCAAGAGTGGAACAAAACACTAGGCGAGAGGCCGAGCCTTCCACCCTTTACCAAGTATATAGATGCATTAAGATAACATGGCAATATAATGATATCCCAACAAGTAAATAAAAGTTCCAACAAGGAACGGCCTCCAATCTTCACCTGCAACTAGCAACGCTATAAGAGGGGCTGAGCAAAGCGGTCACATAGCCAATCAATGGTTTGCTAGGCGGTTTGCTAGGACATGGTGGGTTAGAGGTTTGACATGGCAATATGGGAGGCTTGAAAGCAAGTGGTAGGCATCGTAGCATTGGCATAGCAAAAGAGCGAGCAAATCTAGCATAGCAAAGATAGTAGTGATTTCGAGGGTATGATCATCTTGCCTGCAAAGTTGTCAGAGTTGACTGGATCCTCGAAAGCAAACTCAACGGGCTCCTCGTTAGCGAACTCGTCTCCCAGCTCTACCCAAACAAGACAAACAAGCAACAAGGACACAATCAACCACGTGCAAATCAAACAATATGATGCAAAGATGATATGCTATGCGGGATGCTATGCGGGATGCATATGCAAGATTTGACAAGGAATGCATGAACCTGGCCTCAACTTGGAATCCAAGTGTTCCACTGGAAAGATGAGATGAAATCGCTTGAAAACGATATAAAGAACGCCGGAATCGGAGTTACGGTTTGGAAATGGCAAGCAATTCAAATATCACACCGGTCTGCGATTTACAGCAAGTAGCCATCTAAATGCAACAAGATGAACATGCTACAGCACCCAAACATGACAAAATACATGGCAGGGATGCATTCATGATGCTTAACAAAAGTCTAGCACTGAGCTACGGCCAATCATCCATTAACAGGTTCAAACAAGCATGGCAAAAATGCATATGGCAAACAGATTTCAGACTTAGTGAAATTAACACTTGTCTGGAATTTCAGATCAGGTAGCACACTTCGGAGCAACAAAACTACATGCTACAGGACCTGAACATGGCAAAGTAAAGCATGGCATGGAGCTACTCAAAGAGCTTAACAAAAGTCCCTTAGTGACCTTGAGCCAAAAGGGATCAGAAAATACAATTGCAAGCATGTGAACATAGCAAAAACATAATCAGTTCTCAGACTTAGTGAAAACTGGCACATGCTGAAATATAACTCAAGTAAGCATGTTTACGAACTCGATGCACTCACTACGAAGTCATGACAAGATAAGCATACACCCATCAAGAATACACAAAATGCAAGCTAGACACGGCAAGAACAATAGCATAGCATGCACGGATCAACTACAACATCATTGGCAAAATTGCAAACAAGTTGACAATCTGCCCAGATTCACGAAGTAGCAAAAGTAGAGCTCGATTGACTCAAGCTAGGGTGCTCCAGGTGCTCCATAATTGCAAACAAAGACATGGATGGATAGAGCACTACAATATTAACAAAACATCCTTAATGATCATCCTCAAACGAGGCACGGATCACTAGGAAACAACATGAACATATGGCCATATGAGATAAACAGCTCAAGGACTTTGTGGAAATGCTAAGTCCCTGAAATCAGAATTACCAAGTGCACCACTTTGCAAGCTTGTGCTAGTCACCACACACATCACAAAAATACGTGGGTTGCACCTCTGGAAAGATGACAAAACCCTTAACAAAATATATGTGGAACTCAGGGGCATATCATGCACACAATAATCATGGCAAAAATGACAAAAAGCTAAATGGAGCAGCAGATCTGACAAGTATCTCAAGTAGCCCTCTTCTAACAGCATTTCGGGCATCAAGATGAACTCAAATGAAAATGATACAATGGAATGAAATGATGTACTCTCTGAGATGAACATTTTGATATGCTATATGCCAAAAGCGGAGTTACGGATGCAAAGTTACGATGCAATGAACAGGAGCACTTGGACTAGGGTTAGGAACAAAAGTCAACCGAGAGTCTCCTCAAATCCAGATGCAGCACGCGGATCGAGGCACGCTGGAGTTACTATAGACGCCGGAGAACTCGCTGGAGAGGAGGAGGCCGGCCGGAGTCGAGGTAGGGCAGGGCGGCGGAGGCGGCCGGCGTGGCCGGGCGGCGGAGGCGCGGGCGGCGGGGCTCGGCCGGCGCGGTGGCGGAGCAGCTGACCGCGGCGGCGAGGTGGCGGCGCCCGCCGGCGAGGGAGGCAGGCGGCGGCGCGGCGAACGAAGGCGGCGGCGGCGAGGAGGCACGGGCGGCGGGGAAGCAGCAAGCCGGCGGCGAGGCGTGCGACGCCCGGATCTGGGCCGCGGGGGCCGGATCTGGGCCCTCCGGGCCGCGGCGGCACGCGGGTGGCGGCGTTGACGTGGCAGGAGCGGAGTGGGCGGCGGCGATGTGTCCGGCCAGGGCGGACGTGTCCGGCCGGCGCGGAGATGATTTTTAGGGTTTCAGACGAGGGGGATCCGGATTTTCGGGGAGAGGCCTATATATAGGCATAGGAGGAGCTAGGAGAGTCCAAATGAGGTGCGGTTTTTGGCCACACGATCGTGATCGAACGATCTAAATGATGGAGAAGGCTTAGGTGGGTTTTGGGTCAAATTGGAGGGGTGTTGGGCTGCAACACACACAAGGCCTTTTCGGTCCCTCGGTTAACCGTAGGAGTATCAAACGAAGTCCAAATGGTACGAAACTTGACAGGAGGTCTACTGGTAGTAAACCAAGGCCGCTTGGCAAGTCTCGGTCCAATCCGGAAATGTTTAATCCCCACACACGAAAGAAAGCTGGAAATGACCACCGGAGGAGAACGAAGCGCCGGAATGCAAAACGGACAACGGGGAAAATGCTCGAATGCATGAGATGAACACGTATGCAAATGAAATGCACATGATGACATGATATGCAATGCATGACACGCAAGCAATGACACGCAACAACATCGAATAACTACACGACACCTGGCACATCGGTCTCGGGGCGTTACACTCGAATACTATAAATTGTTTCCATATTAAAGGAGTAATGTTCAGAAAAAGGGTAATCATAATCATGACAAATTTTATAAATATAATCATCTCTACTTTTTATAGCATAAGTATCATCACGATAATCATCATACGTAGCAATTTGTTCTCATCATAATCAATTGAAACCTCTTCCAGGATAGTGGAATCATTACTAAATAAAGTCATGACCTCTCCAAATACACTTTCATAATTATCATAATAAGATTCAACATCCTCCAAAATAGTGGGATCATTACTTCCTAAAGTTGACACTCTTCCAAACCCACTTTCATCAATATAATCATCATAAGTAGGAGGCATGCTATTATCATTATAAATGTGCATATCAAAACTTGGGAGACTAAAAATATCATCTTCATTAAACATAGCATCCCCAAGCTTGGGCCTTTTCATATCATAAGCATAATCACTCTCATCATTAATAGTATGGATAGCACCAATAGTATAGCAATTTTCATCATCACAATGAGAAATAGGAGCAACATCATTTGGGAGAGATACCTTTCTACCTTTACTTCTCCGTCTTTTCTTTTTCTTCTTCACATCATGTGTGAGTTCAATCCTCTTTTTGGAGCTCCTTATTAATGAGATTGGTTGAATAGAAGGCTCCTCCTCGTTACCTGATTCATCATAAGAAGTAATAGGAGAATATTGGGAAGTCTATTCCCTTTCGTTAGTATTATATTCATCTTCTATTTCTTTTCTTTTATTTATTTAATTGGCAATATAAGGATTTTCAATGCAATTCACCGCACAATACATATAAATTTCTTCTAGATCAATATCGAGGAATTTCTCAAGGTTATATTCTGGAATATGCTTAGTTTGACGTTTCATTTCTTCATAACCCAAAAGCAAACTAAGTTCATTATGATGTGCAAGGGAAATCAAGTCATCACAATTTTTGGACACGATTCGATCATGAAACAATTTGCATTTGATATTTAAATGACCATGTTCATTGCAAAGTTCACAAGTATGGCTAATATATTTTAAATTTTCAGCACTAACATCTAGCCTCTCTTGCAACCATTTAGTTTCCAAATACTTAGGCCTCTTGCAAAATCTATCTTCCCTATTTGGTATGTACTTGCAAACTCTATGCACTCCACAAAAATCGACATGCTTATAAGAGATATTTTCATCATAACTAGTGCAATCATCATTAGTACTATGGATATTCAAAGAGTTCATACTAGTAACATTGCAATCATGCTCATCATTCGAAGATTTAGTACCAAACATTCTATAGACTTCTTCTTCTAGCACTTGAGCACAATTTTCCTTTCCATCGTTCTCACGAAAGATATTAAAAAGATGAAGCGTATGAGGCAAACTCAATTCCATTTTTTGTAGTTTTATTTTATAAACTAAACTAGTGATAAAACAAGAAACTAAAAGATTCGATTGCAAGATCTAAAGATATACCTTCAAGCACTCACCTTCCTGGAAACGGCGCCAGAAAAGATAGAGGCCGTAGGAAAAGTAGTCGACGAAGAATGGGTACCGATTCGGGTCGGCCTTGGCAAAATCAGTGGGGATGATGCGTGTGGTCGGATGCCCCGTCGTCTCTCCCCCCGTCTTGCACCCCCACAGGGGCTAGAAGTTACCCCGGAGGTGGATTGCATCGATCGTCGAGGGAAAGTAGGCGAGCTACGTCCGCCGCGCGCCCGACTCACTCTCCGGCGGCTCTCCCCCCCGGGCGTCCTTGGCCACTCCTTTGCCTTTGCTGGTTTTGGGTGACATGGCGGTTGCGAGAGGTGAAGGAGGAAGGACATCGAAGACGCGGCGGCGGTGAGCGAGAGCAAGAGCTTAAGGAGGAAGGAGGGGATGGCGGTTCCGAGATTGGAGAAGGCACAGAGGGTAAATGAGCAGCGGGCCTGCGGTTATTCCTTTTTACGGGGAAGGCACGAGCCGCCTCTTTACCATCTACTGCGATGTAACACATGCGTGCGGAAACCGCCCCACGCATGACCCCCACATCACGCATGACCCTCTATGTTGCGCATTTAACGCGGGTCGTGGGGAAGCGCAGCAAACGGAAAAGTTACTGCAGTAAAAATCCGCCCGCCTGCCCGCGCATCGTTCTGGGCCTAGCCCAACAACGCGTCGCGCTTATGTGTGGCCCATGCCCGGGGGCTCCTGTCAGTGTACAAAAGTAGGGGCTCCCCTTTTGCACCCCTTTACTTGTGCACGGGCAGTCAGAGCCGCGCCCACGGCCGCACTGAGCAGGGCAGAGGAGGGATGCCGAAGCGCAAGATAGCCAGAGCAACGCCAAGACCAGGGGCGCGAAGAGAGCAAGAGGGCGAGGTGGACTCCCCTGGCAAGACTCTTGCCAGGGCGGCCTCCGCAGCCCGGCAAGATCCTTGCCGGGGCAACTTGCCTGACGCCAGCAGAGCGCGCCGCCCTTGAGCCCAAGGGTTTCCGACGCAATCAGCCACATCAAAACCAAGGCTCAGGAGGCACCTCCATGGTGGCATGCAGATATTTGTGGAGATCATAAATACACAAGATCAGATGAGAACCAGAAGACGACGATCCTTGGCGAGATCCTTGCGAAGGAAATCCATCTTGCCGGGGACGACCGTGGTGCCACGGCAAGAACCTTGCCGGGCCCCCAGCAAGACCCTTGCCAAGGACATCTGCGGGGCCGCAGCCAGGCCCACGTCCGCCAAGACTCCATCGCCGCTCCCATGCAGCTGCTAGCTCAACCAGTTGGGCAGGCGTCCGCGTGGCAGCGTGCGGCCTACACACCGACTTAGCAAGCACCTGCGTGGTGGCATGCAGATCTTCGTGAAGGCTCCACCATCACGCCAGCCCAGCAGCCAGCCAACATGGCGCTACAATGCCTCGTCAGCTCGGACGCGCGTCAGAACCAGGCGAGGCGGCGACAGCTGGGACGAGCTTCCTTGCCGTCCCCGATAAAGCAAGAGGGGCACGTCGGCAGCGCATTAAATGTGTTTGTCCAATGGTGCCAGAGGATAGACTCAGCCGCGATGCACCTTTCCACCTCCTGTGTGCCACTGTGGTGACCCCTTTTATCTATAAAAGGAGGCCCGAGGCGTACTGGAGGGGGATTTGGATCTTTGGAACTAGAAAGACACCGTAGCTAGTTCAAGAACTCAAGAACACTCAAATATACATCAAAGCAGGACTAGGGTATTACGCGTCTCTGCGGCCCAAACCTGGGTAAACGATCCTTATGCTGACCGCCAGACCCGCTCTTTGCACAACCCCGTGCCCGCCAACCGTAAAAGGGATCCCAGTGACCCCATAGGTGTCATTTCCCACCGACACCATACCTGATACTTAATTTCTTTTGGTGATGAAGAAGGAGGTGATGGTGATGATGTAGTGGGTTTGTCTTTCTTTTCCTCCAACTTACACCAGAGGATAGAGTTATCTATCCTCAACTCATCATTTTCCATCTCGAGCTTTATTATCCTCCTGCACAACGCCTCCATGCTTTCATTCTTGAAACAAGGAGGGACTGGTTCATCTTCATCTTCCTCATCAGTGTACCACATATAGGGATAGGTATTCTTGAAGATATTATTGTCTAGAGGCCGATACTTAATTTGGACAATCCTCCTCGGAATCTTGAGACGGCAAATTTTCACATCTGGCAGAAAACAACGAGGAAAAGAAAACAGGATATTTCTCCATGATACGGAGGTCAATAGGTTTGGGGGGTATATAAAGAATTTTTTTATCTTGGGAAACAAGCAAGAAGAAGAAAAACGGAGTCCGAAAGGTACCCGAGGAGGGCACAACCCACCTCGGCGCGCCTGGCGCGCCCTGGTGTCTTGTGCCCACCAGGGGTGCCTTCCTCGTTGTTTCGTATTTTCCTAATTTTTCAAATATTCGAAAACAGAAAAAAAATTGCGGATTTTTCGGAGTCTGTTTACTTACCGTATCACGTACCTCCTTTTTTCACGATTCTGGAGTGTTCCGGAAGGTTTCCTTTATGTGTTCTTCCGATGTCATAGTTTGGATAATATTGCTTCCAACATTAATGGACGTACCTGAGATATAATGTTTTATTCGTTTCCCATTAACAACCTTTGGGTTAATACCTTCAGCATTATTTATTTTGATAGCTCCAGATCGATAAACCTCCTCAATAACATAGGGTCCTTCCCATTTGGAGAGGAGTTTTCCTGCAAAGAATCTGAAATGAGAGTTGTACAAAAGAACATATTCTCCAACCTTGAACTCATGCTTTTGGATTCTTTTATCATGTCATCTTTTAACTTTTTCTTTAAATAATTTGGCGTTTTCATAAGCTTGGGTTCTCCATTCATCTAATGAGCTAATATCAAATAACCTCTTCTCACCAGCAAGTTTGAAATCATAGTTGAGTTCTTTAATTGCCCAATAAGCTTTATGTTCTAACTCAAGAGGCGGATGACAAGCTTTTCCATAAACCATTTTATAAGGAGACATACCCATAGGATTTTTATATGATGTTCTATAAGCCCAAAGTGCATCATCTAATTTCTTAGACCAATTCTTCCGGGACCTATTGACAGTCTTTTGTAAAATTAATTTTATTTCTCTATTGCTAAGTTCAACTTGACCACTAGTCTGAGGATGATTGGGTGATGCAATTCTATGGTTAACATCATACTTGCCAAGCATTTTACGGAAAGCACCATGAATAAAGTGTGAACCACCATCAGTCATTAAATATCCAGGGACTCCAAACCTTGGGAAAATAACTTCTTTAAGCATTTTAATAGAGGTGTTGTAATCAGCACTACTAGTTGGAATAGCTTCTACCCACTTAGTAACATAATCAACAGCAACCAAAATATGAGTATACCCATTAGAGGAAGGAAAAGGTCCCATGGAATCAAATTCCCAAACATCAAATGGTTCAACAACAAGTGATTAATTTATATGCATTTCTTGATGCTTACCGATATTACCTATTCTTTGACATTCATCACAAGATAAGACAAACTTATGAGCATCCTTGAAGAGAGTAGGCAAATAAAACCCAGATTGCAATACCTTGTGAGCAGTTTTGCCTCCCGCATGATGTCTGCTACGTCTCCAATGTATCTATAATTTATGAAGTATTCATGCTATGTTTACAACAATTTTATATGGTTTTGGTATGATTTGCATGGAACTAACCCGGACTGACTCTGTTTTCAGCAGAACTATCGTGGTGTTATTTTTTATGCAGAAATGAAAGTTCTCCAAATGAGCTGAAACTTTTTGATGATTTTTTTTGGAACAAAAGAGACCTCTGAAGCTTCGTGGAAGGACCAGAAGGTGAAGGAGTAGGGCACAAGACACCGGGGCGCGCCTGGGCCCTTACCCGTGCCCTGGTGGGTTGTGCTCACCTCGAGGCCCATCTTAGCGTGAAACCAACGCCAAAAAATCCTATAAATAGGGAAACTGTCAGGGGTTAACCTAGATCAGAAGTTTCACCGCCGCAAGGCTCTGTAGCCACCGAAAACTAATCCACACCCCGTTCCGGCACCCTGCCGAAGGGGGAAATCATCACCGGTGGCCATCTTCATCATCCCGGCGGCCACCATGATGAGGAGGGAGTAGTCCACCCTCGGGGTTGAGGGTTTGTACCAGTAGATATGTGTTTAATATCTCTCTCTCTCGTGTTCTTGAGATGTCACGATCTTGATGTATTCACGGGCTTTGTTAATATAATCGGATCATATGGTGTTTTCCCCTCTCTATCTTGTGATGAATTGAGTTTTTCCCTTTGAGATTTTGTTGTTATCGGATTGAATACTTTTATGGATTTCAGAACACTTGATATATGTCTTGCAATTGAATACTCATGGTGACAATGGGGTATCGTATTGATTCACTTGATATATGTTTTGGCACTCAAGTCACGGATTCCCAAGGTGAGATTGGGGTAATCTATGCAAAGGGGTTGATGCATGTTCTTGTCTTTGTTTCTCCGCTAGAAATCTTGGGGCACTCTTTGAAGTTCTTTGTGTTGGATTGAACATTATGAATCTGAATTTGCTTTGGTGTTATTTTAGTCGAACTCTTGGTTAGATCGATCGGAAAGAATAGCTTCGTGTTATTTTAGTACGAACTCTAGGATAGATTGATCAGAAAGAATAACTTCGAAGTGGTTTCGTACCCTACAAACAATTCCGTCTTACGTTCTCCGCAAGATAGGAACCTTGGAGTGATTCTTTGTTGCACGTTGAGAGATGGTTATATAATCCAATTATATTAGCATCATTGAGAGATTGCACTAGCGAAAGTACGGACCCTAGGCCTCATTTTCAAGCATTGCAATACCGTTTTTGTGCCCGTTTACTATTTGCTACCTTGCTGTTTTTATTTATTCAGATTATAAAAAAATATTTCTACAATCAATATTACACTTTTATCACCATCTCTTCGCCGAATAGTGCACCTATACAATTTGCCATTGTATTGGGTGTGTTGCGGACACAAGAGATTTCTTGTATTTGGTTGTAGGGTTGTTTGAGAGAGACCATATTCATCCTACACCTCCCACAGATTGATAAACCTTATGTCATCCACTTGAGGGGAAGTTGCTACTATCCTACAAAACTGTACGCTTGGAGGCCCAACACGAGTCTACAAGAATAAAGTTGTGTAGTAGACATGAAGCTCTTTTCTGGCGCCGCCGCTGGGGAGGTGAGTGCATGAAGGTATATATTTAGATCTTGCAATGGAATCTTTTAGTTTCTTGTTTTATCACTAGTTTGGGTTATAAAAGAAAACTAAATAAAAATGGAATTGAGGTTGCATCATATTATTGATCATCTTTATAATATCTTTCTTGAAAATGATGGTTCAGAAAATTGTGCTCAATTGTTAGAAGAAGTCAGTAAAATGTTTGGCACAAAATAATTGAATGATGAGCATGATTGCAATGTTGTTAGTATGAATTCTTTGAATATCCATGATGCTAATGATATGCAAAGCTACAAGCTTGGGGATGCTATGTTTGATGAAGATGGTATTTTTTGTTCCCCAAGTTTTGATGTGCAAATTTATGATGATGAAAGCATGCCTCCTATTTATGATAATTATATTGATGAAAGTAGGTTTTGATGAGTGTCTTAGGAAGTAATGATCCCACTATTTTGGAGGGTGTTGAATCTTATTGTGATAATTATGAAAGTGGATTTGGAGAGGTCATGACTTCATTTAGTGATTAATCCACTATTTCGAAAGAGGTTCCAATTGATTATGAGAACAAAGTTGCTATCTATAATGATTATGGTGATGCCATGTATGCTATAAAGAATAATGATAACCATGAAACTTGTCATCGTGATTTTAATTTTCACTCTCGTGATAGTTATTTTGTTGAGGTTGCTCCCACTACAATTGATGAGAAGAAATTTTCTTATGTGGAGAGTAATAAGTTTTATATGCTTTTGTGTCATGAAAAGAATGCTTTATGTGATGGTTATATTGTTGAATTTCTTCATGATGCCACTGAAAATTATTATGAGGGAGGAACTTATGCTTGTAGGAATTGCAATAATATCAAGTTTCCTCTCTATGTGTTGAAAATCTTGAATTTATGTTTGTTTTGCCTTCCTGTGCTAGTTAATTCTTGTTCCCGTAAGTTGTTTGCTCACAAAATCCCAATACATAGGAAGTGGGTTAGACTTAAATGTGCTAGTCATATGTTTCGTGATGCTCTTGTTATGTTTCAATCCTTATCTTTTATGCGAGCATCATTGAAATCATCATGCCTAGCTAAAAAGGCATTAAAGAAAATAGCTTGCTGGGAGACAAGCCAACATTTATACCTACTGTTTTTGTGTGTTCACATGATTAGGCTACTGTAGTAATCATGTTTTATAGCTTTTTTTCAATAAAGTGCCAAGTAAGATCTTTGGGATGGTCTATGGTGATAGTTGATTTGATCTTGCTGAAAAACAGAAACTTTTGCACTCAGGAAAACAATTCTCATTTTTAACAGAAGAGTATTAAAATGCTTATTCTTTTTGCAGAAGATTAATAGACAAATTACCAAGATTTTCCTTTTTTTTCAGAATTTTTGGAGTAGCATAAGTATGGTTGGAGTACACATTACTACAGACTGTTCTGTTTTTGAAATATTCTGTTTCTATGCATAGTTTGCTTGTTTTCTAGTTTCCATGGCTTATATTGCTCAATATAAATTGTGTAAATGACATGCTGCAGTAGGAATTTTGTGTAAACAATTATGGATATTTTCTTTGACAGTATCAAAGTGAAACGGCATGCTCTTTATCATACTAACCTATCTCACAAAGTTTCGTTAAGTTTTGTGTGATTGAAGTTTTCAAGTTTTGGGTGAGATGTCTATATGAGGAGAATAAGGAGTGACAAGACCCTAATGTTGGGGATGACCAAGGCACCACAAGGTAATATTCAAAGAAGATCCAAGCAACTAAGCTTGGGGATGCCCGGAAGGCATCCCCTCTTTCGTCTCCAACATTATCGGTAACCTCACTTGCAGCTATGTTTTCATTTGTCACATGATATGTGTTTTGCTTGGAGAATCTTTTTATTTTTTTAGGATTTGCTTTCTGTTATTTATAATAATTTTTTGCATCTTTTATTTCAATAAAAGTGGCAATGATAGCCTTGGCCATGCTTATTTTGCAAGTATACATGTTGCTGTTTGAAAGCAGAAAGTTAACCGCTGTTGCAACAATTCCATGGAAAAGTAATAATGTGATAAAATGTTGAAACTTTTTGCAAAATAAGATCTGATAAATTTTCTACAATTTGGTAAATTTTCATAACTTTTGGAGTTAGGGAGGTATCGATACTCTTGCATTCTTTACAGACTGTGCTGTTTTGGCAGATTGCTGTTATGTTTGCATTGTTTGCATATGTTTGCTTGTTTAATGATCCTATTTGAGGATAGGAGTATTAAATATGCAGAGGCATTTAGTATGCAATGTCTAATAATAATTTTAGTGATTTTCTACAGTATATAATGATAAGGTTGTTGCATTGGTTTATACTAATGTATCTCATGAGCTCTTGTTGAGTTTTGTGTGGATGAAGCTTTTGAGATTTAGGAAAACCATGATATGAGAGGAATTAAGGAGACGCAAAAGCTCAAGCTTGGGGATGCCCAAGGCACCCCAAGATAATGTTTCAAGAAGTCTCAAGCATCTAAGCTTGGGGATGCCCCGGTGGGCATCCCACCTTTCTTCTTCAACAATTATCGGTTAGTATCGGTTGAGCCTAAGTTTTTGTTTCTTCACATGATGTGTGATATTCTTAGAATGTAATTTTATTTTGTTTTTGCTTGCTGTTTTAATAAAATCCTTAGATCTGGAAGTTTTTAATAAGAGAGAGTCCTCAAATAGCTACCCATTTACATAACTACTCGCTTGATCTTCACGTATATCTTTTTGGAGTAGCTTGTCATTTACTCTTGTGCTTCACTTAAATCCTATGAGTAAATTGTTGAATAAATTGAATGTCATGAAGTTGAAATCATATCCTTCCTAGTGGTAGCTTCACATTGGGTTTATAAAGTGAATCTTTTGAGGGTTGACAATCACAATATTGGTCATACAAGCAATTCAAGAATAATTAGTATAAGGAAGAGAACTTTCACATGAAAATACACTATCTTGGAAATCTTTTGTGATTGTGAGCCCCCATCAAAATATTATATGCCAAAAATTTTGACGTTGGACAAAGAAGAGAACGTAATGGTTTATGTTTGTTCATATTCACATATAAGTTATATTGTCATAGATCCTTCAACATGTGGTGCTTGCCCCCCATCTTTGCTAGCCAAAAATTCCGCACCAAGTAGAGATACTACTTGTGCATCCAAAAACCCATAAACCCAAATCTTATTTTCAAGAGTCCACCATACCTACCTAAGGATTGAGTAAGATCCCTCAAGTAAGTTGTCATCGGTGCAATAAGGAAATAAAAATTGCTTCTAAAAGTGTTAGATCATTTAGTTAAGAGAAAATTGAGCGTTGTACAAACTTGTGATGGCAAAGAATAAAAGCGACAGACTGCATAAGAAAGGTTGCTATCATAAGTGGCAATATAATGTGATGTTATTTTGCACTAAGGGGTTGAGCATACAAACAAATAAGCGCATGGCAACCTCTGCTTCCCTCTGCTAAGGGCCTATCTTTTACTTTTATGTATTTACTTTTATGAAAGAGTCAAAGTTTTTCTCTCTATTCCTTTTTAGTTTTCTCTTTTGGCAAGCATCATGTGGTGAGGAAAGATCTAGGCACATATATCCAGTTGGATATGGGTAGCATGAGCTATTATTGTTGACATCACCCTTGAGTTGAATACGTTGGGAGGCGAAATTATAAGCCCCTATCTTTCTATGTGTCTGGTTGAAACATTTTGTTCATGTGTATGCGGTGAGTGTTAGCGATCATAGAAGACTATAGGATGGTTGAGTATGTGGAGCTCTTACTTAGACCCTGTTGAATAAGTTGAATTACAATTGCTTGGTGACTGAGAACATAGGTTGTTGAGTTTCAAGAGAATTCATCGTTTGAACCTTAACATGTGAATTGGTTGCTACTATAACATGAGAAGTTTTACAAGAAATAATTACTGTTATGATGCTTGGAAAAGTGATTGAAATTATTATTGATCAAACTTGTGCACTTTGCTAGCATTCACACTTCATAAATTATTTGTTTTATCAGTTACCTACTCGAGGACGAGTAGGAATTAAGCTTGGGGATGATGATACATCTCCAACGTATCTATAACTTATGAAGTATTCATGCCATGTTTACAACAATTTTATATGGGTTTGGTATGATTTGCATGGAACTAACCCGGACTGACGTTGTTTTCAGTAGAACTATCGTGGTGTTGTCTTTTGTGCAGAAATGAAAGTTCTCCAAATGAGCTGAAACTTTTTGACGATTTTTTTTGGAACAAAAGAGACCCCCAAAACTTCGTGGAAGGACCAAAAGGTGAAGGAGTAGGGCACAAGACACCAGGGCGCGCCTGGGCTCTTACCCGTGTCCCGGTGGATTGTGCTCACCTCGAGGCCCATCTTATCGTGAAACCAATGCCAAAAAATCCTATAAATAGAGAAACCATCAGGGGTTAACCTAGATCAGAAGTTCCGCCGCCGCAAGGCTTTGTAGCCACCGAAAACTAATCTAGACCCCGTTCTGGCACCCTGTCGGAGGGGGAAATCATCACCGGTGGCCATCTTCATCATCCCGGTGGCCACCATGATGAGGAGGGAGTAGTCCACCCTCGGGGCTGAGGGGTTGTACAAGTAGCTATGTGTTTAATCTCTCTCTCTCTCTCTCTCGTGTTCTTGATATGTCATGATCTTGATGTATAGCGGGCTTTGTTAATATCATCGGATCATATGGTGTTTTCCCCTCTCTATCTTGTTGTTATGAATTGAGTTTTTCCCTTTGAGATTTCGTTGTTATCGGATTGTATACTTTTATGGATTTGAGAACACTTGATATATTTCTTGCAATTGAATACTCGTGGTGAAAATGGGGTATCGTATTGATTCACTTGATATATGTTTTGGCACTCAACTCGCGGATTCCCGAGGTGACATTGGGGTAATCTATGCATAGGGGTTGATGCACATTCTTGTCTTTGTTTCTCCTGTATAAATCTTGGGGCACTGTTTGAAGTTCTTTATGTTGGATTGAATATTATGAATCTGAATTTGCTTTGGTGTTATTTTAGTACGAACTCTTGGTTAGATCGATCGAAAAGAATAGCTGCTTCGTGTTATTTTAGTATGAACTCTAGGATAGATTGGTCGGAAAGAATAGCTTTGAGGTGGTTTTGTACCCTACAAACAATTCCATCTTATGTTCTCCGCTAGATAGGAACTTTGGAGTGATTCTTCATTACACGTTGAGGGATGGTTATATGATCCAATTATATTAGCATCATTGAGAGATTGCACTAGCGAAAGTATGGACCCTAGGCCTCATTTTCAAGCATTTCAATACCGTTTTTGTGCTCGTTTACTATTTGCTACCTTGCTGTTTTTATTTATTCAAATTATAAAAATATATTTCTACCATCAATATTACACTTTTATCACCATCTCTTCGCCGAACTAGTGCACCTATACAATTTGCCATTGTATTGGGTGTGTTGGGGACACAAGAGATTTCTTGTATTTGGTTGTAGGGTTGTTTGAGAGAGACCATCTTCATCCTACACCTCCCACGGATTGATAAGCCTTATGTCATCCACTTGAGGGAAAATTGCTACTGTCCTACAAAACTCTGCGCTTGGAGGCCCAACATGAGTCTACAAGAATAAAGTTGCGTAGTAGACATCAATGTCCTCCATAAGCTTCGGAGTGACATTTTCGTAGGATTTGTTCCTTTTCATGTTGAGGTACACAACGTCTAATAATACCATCTGCTCCTTCTTTATAAAGATGTGGGTCATCGCAAAAGTAATGTCTTTAATCATAGAAGAATTTTTATCTTTTGTTGGTAAGTAAAGCTAGGGGGTATGTATTTAGCAACAATATAATTTGCATAGTCAGCATACCAAGGTGTATTATTAGAAACATTTATTGCAGCTAATTTCTCATCACGAAAACTATCATCAATAGGTAGTGGGTCATCAAGAACATTCTCCAACCTAGACAGGTTCTCCGCTCCTTTTATATCACTGATATGCAAATCAAACTCTTGTAGAAAGAGAACCCATCGAATAAGCCTAGGTTTGGCATCTTTCTTTTCCATAATATACTTTATTGCAGCATGATAAGTGTGAACAATTACTTTTGAATCTATAATATAGGATCCAAATTTATCACAAGCAATCACCACTGCTAGAAATTCTTTTTCAGTAGTAACATAATTTCTTTGTGCACTGTCTAGAGTTTTACTTGCGTAGTGAATGGCATCCAGTTTCTTATCAACTTTGTCCTAGAACAGCACCAACAACATAATCACTAGCATCACACATAGTTTCAAAAGGAAAGTTCCAATCAGGTGGTTAAACAATAGGTGCAGAAATTAAGGCTTTCTTGAGTGTCTCGAAGTCTTCTAAACAATCATCATCAAAAACAAAAGGAATATCCTTTTGCAAATGATTTGTAAGAGTCCTAGAAATTTTAGAAAAGTCTTTGATAAATCTCCTATAGAAACGAGCATGACCAAGGAAAGTACAAATACATTTGATATCTTTAGGACATGGCATTTTGTCAATTGCATTAACCTTAGCTTTGTCCACCTCAGTACCTCTTTCAGAAATTTTATGGCCCAAAACAATACCTTTGTTAAACATAAAGTGGCACTTCTCCCAATTCAAGACAAGATTTTTTTCCTCACATCTCTGCAAAACTCGATCAAGATTGCTTAAACAATCATCAAAATACTTCCCATAAACAGAAAAGTCATCCATGAAAACCTCAACAATCTTTTCACAAAAGTCGGAGAATATAGCAGTCATACATCTTTGAAAGGTAGCAGGTGCATTGCATAAACCAAAAGGCATACGCCTATAAGCATAGTTCCAAAAGGACAAGTAAAAGTGGTATTTTTTGATCAGGTTGAGATACAGGTATTGTGAAAAATCAGAATATCCATCAAGGAAGCAAAAATGTGTGTGCTTAGATAATCTTTCTAGCATTTGATCAATAAAAGGTAGAGGGTAATTATCTTTTCTAGTTGATTTGCTTAATTTTCTAAAATCAATTACCATTCTATGTCCTGTAACAATTCTTTGTGGAATAAGTTCATTTTTATCATTAGGGACAACATTAATACCTCCTTTCTTAGGGGCACAATGGATAGGACTTACCCATATACTATCAGCTATAGGATAGATTATACCTGCTTCCAGAAGTTTTAATATTTCCGTTCTTACCACTTATTTCATCTTCGAATTTAACCGACGTTGGTGATCAACAACGGGTTTACATCAGGTTCCATATTAATCTTGTGCAAAAATAGAGTGGGACTGATACCCTTAAGACCATTAAGAGTATATCCAATAGCAGCTTGGTGCTTCCTTAGAACTTTCAATAATCTGTCTTCTTCATATTCTGAAAGGTTAGCACTAATAATAACAAGATAAATCTTTTTCTCATCGAGATAAGCATATTTCAAAGTGTCTGGTAACTGTTTTAATTCAAACACATGATCACCTTTAGGTGGAGGAGGACCCCCTAGAGTTTCAATAGGCAAATTGTGTTTAAGCAGAGGACGTTGTTCAAACAAAATCTTATCTATTTCACTTCTTTCATGCATATGCATATCATTCTCATGGTCTAGCAAATACTGTTCTAAAGGATCAGTAGGAGGTACATCAATAGAAGCAAGATCAATAATTTCATCCTTACTACGCAATTCTTTTTATGAGTTTTTCTACTAAACTTAGAAAAATTAAATTCATGAGACTCATCACCAAAACTAACACCGACAGTTTGTTTCTCACAATCTATTTTAGCATTAACGGTGTTCAAGAAAGGTCTACCAAAGATAATGGGACAAAAGTCATCTTGTGGGGAACCAAGAACAAGATAAATAGTAGGGTATTTTATCATCACATAGCCTATACCATGCCAATGCTTTTCCCTTCAAAGATAAAGGGAATACCTTCTTCTTAGCTTCATCTCCGGGTAAACCTGCAAGCTTAAATAATCCACAAATTTCTTCCACATATATCAAGTGCATATCAGGATGTTCGGTTCCATCTCCTGCATAAGGATTAGCTAGCAGTTGTTCTATCATAACCGAAGGAATTTCATAACCAATATTTTCAGTAGGTGCAGTAGGTTGAGGGGTGACTAATTGTGGTTCTGGTCAAGGTGAAGATACCCCGATCAAACACCTCAAAGCATTGTTTTCCATAGTAACAAGTGACAGTAAATTTCAGCATGTAGTAATAATTTTTCCTTACCGATTTCCACTTACCAAGAGCACTTCTCTCCCCGGTAATGGCACCAGAAAAGGGCCTTGATGACCCAATAGTATAGGGGATCAATCGTAGTCCTTTCAAAAAGTAAGAGTGTCGAACCCAATGAGGAGCAGAAGAAAATGACAAGCGGTTTTCAGCAAGGTATTCTCCGCAAGCACTGAAATTATAAGTAACGAGTAGTTTGATAGCAAGATAATTTGTAACGAGCAAGTAATAGTAATGGAAAATAATATGCAGCAAGGTAACCCAATCCTTTTGTGGCAAAGGACAGGCCAAAATGGTCTCTTATGATAAGCAAAGCGTTCTTGAGGGTACACGGGAATTTCATCTAGTAACTTTCATCATGTTGGTTTAATTTGTGTTCGCTACTTTGATAATTTGATATGCGGGTGGACCGGTGCTTGATGTCTCCTATGCAATTGATACGTCCATTTTGCATCATGCTTTTATACCGATATTTATTGCATTATGGGCTATTATTACACATTATGTCACAATACTTATGCCTATTCTCTCTTATTTTACAAGGTTTACATGAAGAGGGAGAATGACGGCAGTTGGGATTCTGGGCTAGAAAAGGAGCAAATATTAGAGACCTATTCTACACAGCTCCAAAAGTCCCGAAACTTCACGGAAGTTATTTCCAGAATATATAAAAATACTGAGCGCAAGAAGTACTAGAGGGGGGCCACCCACCAGCCACGAGGGTGGGGGCGTGACCTACCCCCCTGGGCGCGCCCCCTGCCTCGTGGGCTCCCTGGTGGCCCTCCGGTGCCCATCTTCTGCTATATGAGGTCTTTCGTCCGAGAAAAAATCATAAGCAAGCTTTCGGGACGAGACTCCACCGCCACGAGGCGGAACCTTGGCGTAACCAATCTAGGGCTTCGGCAGAGCTGTTCTGCCGGGGACACTTCCCTCCGGGAGGGGGAAATCATCACCATCGTCATCACCAACGATCCTCTCATCGGGAGGAGGTCAATCTCCATCAACATCTTAACCAACACCATGTCATCTCAAACCCTAGTTCATCTCTTGTATCCAATCTTTGTATCCAAACCTCAGATTGGTACCTGTGGGTTGCTAGTAGTGTTGATTACTCCTTGTAGTTGATGCTAGTTGGTTTACTTGGTGGAAGATCATATGTTCAGATCCATTATGCATATTAATACCCCTCTGATTATGAACATGAATATGCTTTGTGAGTAGTTACGTTTGTTCCCGAGGACATGGGAGAAGTCTTGCTATTAGTAGTCATGTGAATTTGGTATTCGTTCGATATTTTGATGAGATGTATGTTGTCATCCCTCTAGTGGTGTCATGTGAACATCGACTACATGACACTTCGCCATTGTTTGGGCCTAGAGGGAGGCATTGGGAAGTAATAAGTAGATGATGGGTTGCTAGAGTGACAGAAGCTTAAACCCTAGTTTATGCGTTGCTTTGTAAGGGGCTGATTTGGATCCATATGTTTCATGCTATGGTTAGGTTTACCTTAATACTTCTGTTGTAGTTGCGGATGCTTGCAATGGGGGTTACTCATAAGTGGGATGCTTGTACAAGTAAGGACAGTACCCAAGCACTGGTCCACCCACATATCAAATTATCGAAGTACCGAACGCGAATCATTTGAACGTGATGAAAACTAGCTTGACGATAATTCCCATGTGTCCTCGGGAGCGCTTTTCTCTATATAAGAAATTGTCCAGGCTTGTCCTTTGCTACAAAAAGGATTGGGCCATCTTGCTGCACTTTATTTACACTTGTTACTTGTTACTCGTTACCAATTACCTTATCACAAAACTATCTGTTACAGGTAATTTCAGTGCTTGCAGAGAATACCTTGCTGAAAGCCGCTTATCATTTCCTTCTGCTCCTCGTTGGGTTCGACACCCTTACTTATCGAAAGGACTACGATAGATCCCCTATACTTGTGGGTCATCAGCAACTTTATTCTTGTAGACATGTGTTGGGCCTCCAAGCATAGAGTTTTGTAGGACAATAGCAATTTTCCCTCAAGTGGATGACCTAAGGTTTATCAATCCGTGGGAGGCGTAGGATGAAGATGGTCTCTCTCAAACAACCCTGCAACCAAATAATAAAAAGTATCTTGTGTCCCCAACACACCAATTACAATGGTAATTTGTATAGGTGCACTAGTTCGGTAAAGAGATGGTGATACAAGTGTAATATGGATAGTAGCTATTGATTTTTGTAATAAGAACAATAAAAACAGCAAGGTATCAATTGATAAAACGGAGCACAAACAGTATTGCAATTCTTGAAAATGAGGCCTAGGGTTCATACTTCCGCTAGTGCAATCCCTCAACAATGCTAATATAATTGGATCATATTACCATCCCTCAACGTGCAATGAAGAATCACTCCAAAGTTCCTATCTAGCAGAGAACATAAGAAGAAATCGTTTGTAGGGTATGAAACCACCTCGAAGCTATTCTTTCCGATCGATCTATCCAAGAGTTCATACTAAACTAACACCAAATAATTTTAGATTCATAATACTCAATCCAACACCAAGAACCTCAAAGATGTAGCGACCCGACCTCAGATGGTTAAGTCTCTGTGCATAAGTGTCATCCCTGGATCGGTAATGCTGAAACACACAGTACTCGAAGGATTTATAACAGAGTAGCAATCACACACTTATTACATCGATAGTCTCAAAAGAGAACTTATTACAATAATATGGCTTAAGGCCATCTAAATAAGATAACAACGGAAGACTTGGAAGATAGAGTGATTCCATCAAATCCAACGGCATAGCTGAGTGCACGACAAACGACCTAGCGCACCTTACCCTTCGTCTGAAAAGTATGCAACATGATATGTTGCAACCCGAAAAACGGGTCAGCACATGGAATATGCTGGCAATATAACACAGTAGAGAAATGAATAGGTAAATGCTATCACTACATGCATATATGGTTGGTGGAGGCTCTATGGTTATAATGTTTTTGCGAAAAGCCAATTTTCCCCTACAACAAAGGAATATATTTTATTTAACTACCATGGTAGTTGTTAAACATTGAGAAGGTTCCTCCAACTCAATCCCAATTAGAAAGTAATTAACAACCCAACAAATTAAGTATTAGAGTGATGAGATCAATATGAAAATCCAAGATCCAGATACTCGAGATGTCCATAACCGGGGACACAGCTAACCATGATTAGTTTGTACACTCTGCAGAAGTTTGTGCACTTTTCCCCACAAGACTCGATCTCCTCCGTTGGATTTCTCACACTACATGGTGTTTGAGAAACGGATGACCGAGACACAATCTTTCAGAAGCATTAACTCTAACCCCGGGTAGACAGTACCAACCTACATCCCCTACATCTGCTAGCCTATCACTGGAAGAGGTCATGCAACTTACTCCACTATGCTAGAGCCCATAATAGCTTGTGGTTGCACACAGAAGTTTCTAGCATGAATAATCTTATGATCCCTTTGAGCCTGGGTGGCGAACCATAGGATGATCACACAGGTACTCCGGGATATCCTAGGACAACATTGAATTCTGCAGGTGCCCGCAACCAATCCACCCAGATGTGTGTTTAAGTAGCCACCTTAAGTTAACCATTAATTAATAATCTCACATCTGTCATGGATACTCTCAAACCCAATCCACGTCTACGAGCATATCATGGCGATATAAGCATAACGTAGAAGTAGCTCCCAAGGGTTTGATAATAAAAGGGCAATAGGTTCTACCTCATCACCTACTTTCCAAAAACCCACATGTTAAGAGATCCTACTCATGCAATGTTTGGAGGTTGAAACTAATGCATAAAAACTAGGTAAGAAAAGAGTATGATCAAAGTGTTACTTGCCTTGTTGATGATCCGTAAAACCTAGTGACTTGTAGTAGCACGCTGTGCACTCCGGGAATTCTATCGCAAAGAAACAATAGCATACATAAGCAATCAAGCAAAGATGCACAGGTAAAACTCAAATAAGAATATCGAATCTGAAAACTCAACTAAAAAGATTCGATCTGCAAAAAGATTCAAACAAATCGGAGCTACGGAACCAAAACCATGGTCAAAAGAACTTCGAAATCAAATCTGCTTGCAACCAAATTTTAATTTGTCAAAAACCTTGTTCAAGTTGATTAACCAGAAAGAGGGGTTCGAGACGAAGATTTTGGCGTTGGTTTCACTAGATTTGGACAAACGGTTAAGAAACGGCGAGGGTTTGAAGATCAGGGGCTAATATGCGATAAAAATAATCGTGGATAGGTCCCTGGCTGAAAATAAAATAAAAAGAAAAGACTAACGAACGAACGTTCGCTGTCTGGATCTAACCGGCGAAAAGCGTTCGTAAAAACGAATGAACGGACGGACGTCCGCTAAATAACTAAACCGAGAAAAACTGAACCGATAAAATAAAAAAACACATCTAGGGTTTCTAAAAAAACCGATCGGTTTTTACCTATACCGAAAAAACCAATGGGCGGATCGGATCAGGAACGACGGCGGCTCCGGCGGCGTGCGGCGCGGCTCCGGCGAGGCAGGGCGGGGCGCGGCGCGGTGCGGTAGCGGCTTGGCGGCGTGCGCGGCGGGCTGCGGCGTGGCGGCGAGTGCGGCGACGTGCGGCGCGGCTCCGGCGAGGTAGGGCAAGGCGCGGCGATGTGGGGCTCCAGGGGGGCCTGGGGTCGGCTTATAAGGGGGGCGAGGTGGCGTGGGGAAGGGGCTCGGCCTCGGGAGGCGGAGTCCCGGGCGGCGGCGGCTCCTCCTGTGTCCCGATCGGACTCTGGGAAGGCGGCTGCGGGCGGCTGGGCCTGGCTCGGCTGGGCCGGCCCAGTTCGGCTGCAGAAGTTTTTTTTAAACAGATTCCGCCGAAAAAATAAAAAAAATCCTAAATAAGTAAAAATAAAAATCTAAAAATGCCAAAACAAATTTTCACCATCTAAATAAAATATTTAGAACAAAGTGAATAGTTTCTTGGCCTAAAAATGCAATTTTGAAAAAAATGCATAATTTTTCTAATTCAAATAAAATAGCAATAAAATCCAAATAAAAATTATTTATTTGATTTTAATATTTTTCCTCCAATACATTATTTATTTTGGAGAAGTCATATTATCTCCTCTCATATAGTTTTTAATATGAAATATTTTCGGAAGAAAAATAATTAAAACCGAAATGATCCTTGTTTCGATATTCAAGAAAATTCAAATATGAAAATAGTGAAATCCCCAACTCTCTCCATGGGTCCTTGAGTTGCTTAGGATTTTCTAGGATCGCAAAACAAAATGCAATAAAATATGATATGCATAGATGACCTATGTATAACATTTCAAATTGGAAATTTGGGATGTTACAAACCTACCCCCCTTAAGGTGAATCTCGCCCTCGAGATTCGGGTTGGCTAGAAAATAAGTGTGGGTGGTCTTTCCGTAGATCATCCTCTCGTTCCCAAGTGGCTTCATCCACGGTATGGTGGCTCCACTGAACTTTGCAAAACTTGATAACCTTACTGCGTGTGATCCGGCTGGCAAACTCGAGAATCTTGACTGGTTTCTCCTAATAGGTTAGATCACTATCCAGCTAAATTGCTTCCAGGGGCACTGTAACTCTCAGAGGAATATCGGCCATCTCTGCATGGCACTTCTTCAACTGGGAAACGTGAAACACATCATGAACTCCTGATAGTCCTTCAGGTAACTCCAACTTGTAGGCTACTTCTCCCATATGTCCCAAAACTCGATATGGTCCTACAAATCTTCGGGCTAACTTTCCCCATGACTCCAAAATGTTTAACTCCTTGCAGAGGTGACACACGAAGATAGGCTCTATCTCCGATTTCATAAACTACCTCCTTGCATTTTGAGTCTGCATAACTTTTCTGCCTAGACTGAGCTACCTTCAGTCTGTCTCGAATCAGCTTAACCTTCTCTTCTGACTCTTTAATTATATCTGGTCCAAAAAATTGACGCTCTCCAACTTCATCCCACATCAACGGTGTCCTGCACATCCTTCCATACAAAGCTTCGAAAGGTGCCATCTTCAAACTGGCCTGGTAGCTATTGTTGTATGAGAACTCCATGTAAGGCAAATTGTCATCCCAACTAGATCCATAATCAAGCGCACAAGCTCTCAACATGTATTCCAGAATCTGATTGACTCTCTCGGTCTGTGCATCTGTCTGCGGATGAAAAGCTGTACTAAACTCTAGCTTGGTTCCCAAAGTCTGGTGCAGCTGGTGCCAAAACTTTGAAGTAAACCGTGTTCCTCTATCTAATACGATGGTCCTCGGAACTCCATGCAGACATACGATCCTGGTCATATATGTCTTGGCCAACTTCGCACTTGTATATGTGGTTTTCACTGGGATAAAGTGAGCCACTTTTGTCAACCGATCAACTACTACCCAGATAGAGTCATATCCCGATCGGGTCCTAGGTAATCCGGTGATAAAATCCAAGGCAAGCTTATCCCACTTCCATTCGGGTATCGGCATAGGTTGCAGTAATCCTGCTGGCTTCTGATGTTCTGCCTTCACTCTCTAACATACATCACATACAGCTACATACTCGGCAATATCCTTCTTCATACCAGTCCACCAAAAACGCTCCTTCAAATCCAAATACATCTTGGTGTTTCCAGGGTGTATCGAATATGGCGAGTCATGAGCTTCCTGAAGTATCAACTTCCTGATCTCTGCATTATTGGGCACATAAACACGGTCCTCAAACCATAAGGTGTCGTGCTCATCCTCACGAAAACCTTTGGCTTTTCCTTTGCTGATCTTCTCCTTTATATCAACAATTTCCTTATCATCCTTCTGAGCTTCTCGAATCTTTCCCAATAATGTCGACTGAATTTCTAATGCTGCAACAAAACCTCTAGGGACTATCTCCAAACGTAGCTCCCTGAGATCTCCGGCTAACTCTGTTGGTAATCCTCCGCTTACGAGGGTATTGGCGTAACTCTTCCAGCTCAAAGCGTCTGCTACGACATTGGCCTTGCCTGGATGATAGTGTAACTTCATATTATAATCCTTTATAAGTTCCAACCATCTCATTTGCCTGAGATTCAACTCATTCTGTGTGAAAATGTACTTCAAACTCTTATGATCCGTGTACACGTCACAATGATTTCCAATAAGAAAATGTCTCCAGGTCTTGAGCGCATGCACTACTGCTGCTAACTCCAAATCATGTGTGGCATAATTCAACTCATGCGGTCGAAGTTGATGTGAGGCATACGAAACAACTCTTCCGTCTTGCATAAGTACATCTCCAAGCCCTAAGCAAGACGCGTTGCAATACACTTGGAAATCCTTACATATATCTGGCAAAATCAGCACTGGGGCTGTAGTCAAACGTTTCTTCAACTCCTGAAAACTTGCCTCACATTCATCTGTCCATTTGAACTTGGTGTCCTTCTTCAACAACTCTGTCATGGGATTTGCAATATTTGAGAAATTCTAAACGAATCTCCGATAATATCCTGCGAGTCCCAGAAAATTGCGGATCTCTCCAACTGAGGTGGGTGCCAACCACTCAGTGACTGACTGAACCTTGGTATGGTCCACTGTTGTACCTTCTCCTGATATAACATGGTCAAGAAATCCAACTTCCTTCAACCAAAACTCACATTTGCTGAACTTGGCATATAACTGATGTTCCCTGAGCTTCTCGAGAACAAAACGCAAATGCTCCTTGTGTTCCTCTTCATTGTTCGAGTATACCAGAATATCATCAATGAACACCATGACAAACTTATCCAAGAACTCCATGAACACCTTATTCATCATACTCATGAAATAGGCAGGGGCGTTAGTCAATCCAAATGACATAACCATGTACTCGTATAGCCCGTACCTTGTGGTGAAAGCTGTCTTAGGTATATCCTGTTCTTGGATCTTCAGCTGGTGGTACCCTAATCATAGATCGATCTTGGAAAATACTTTAGCTCCTTGCAGCTGGTCAAACAAATCATTGATCATCGGCAGTGGGTACTTGTTCTTGATTGTCACTTCATTTAGTGCACGATAGTCAACCACCATTCTCAGAGATTTATCCTTCTTCTCGACCAAGAGTACTGGGGCTCCCCATGGTGACGAGCTTAATTGAATGTAACCTTTCTCCAATAACTCCTTAATCTGTTTCTTAATCTCCTCTAGATCATTTGCGGGCATCCGGTATGGTCTCTTCGATATTGGTCCGGTTCCTGGTAATAACTCTATCAAAAACTCAATGTCTTGATCCGGTGGCATGCCTGGTAGTTCCTCTGGAAATACATCTGGGCAATCCTTCACTATAGGAACCTCCTCTTGAACAACGCCCGTGAGGGAGTTTACGTGAGTCCTCTTTGGTGTATGCCTGGATACATACTTAATCCTTTTTCCTTCCGGGGTGGTGAGCAGAATTGACCTACTAGCACAATCAATGTTTCCTCCATACTTCGATAGCCAACCCATACCCAGTATTATGTCCAATCCTTGTGACTCCAGAATTATTAGGTCCGAGGGGAAAATATGGCTGCCAATGTTTAAGGGTATCCGGTCGCACCATCGGTTGGCCATATATTCTGCTCCTGGTGAGCTTACTAACAAGGGTGTCCTAAGGGCTAAGGTGGGTAACTTAAACTTGTCCACAAATCCACTTGAAATGTATGAATGCGATGCACCAATAACAAAAAGAATGAGAGTGGTAAATGACTTAACCAAAAACTTACCGATAACTGCATCTGGCTGCTCTTCAACCTCCTGCATGTTCACGTGGTTCACTTGTCCCTTGTTGAAAGGGTTGGACTTCTTCCTAGAGCTTCCATTGCCATTCTTCGCTTCAGGACATTCGGTGGTGTAATGTCCAGTCTTCCCGCACTTGAAACAAGTAACATGACTTAGATCCCTCTTGGTGGGTGTGGCTGGGTTAGAGCAATTCTGATTACTACCTACTCCATTCCCGTTTCCATTCTTGGGGCCACTGTGGTTATGCGGGCTTCCTCCATTGTGGTTATGTCCTCCATGGTTATGGGTATATCCTCCCGAGTTCGGGGTGAAACGAGGTTTCTACTGAGCTCCTGAATTGTACCTCCCTTGTCCATTCTTCCTTTTGCGGCTCTAAATCTGCTGCTACTTCCCTTCAACCATAAGAGCATTATCTACCAACTCCTGGTAGTTGTTAAATGTTGCCACCATTAACTGCGTACTCATCTCATCATTCAGCCCTTCCATAAACTTCTCCTATTTCGCGGCATTGGTGGCCACGTCATCTGGGGCATATCAAGCTAACTTGCTAAACTCATCCACATAGTGCCCCACAGCATGGTTTCCCTGGCGTAAGTTGAAAAACTCATGCTTATTCATGCTCATAGCTCCAATTGAAACATGAGCAGTGCGGAATGCTTGCTGAAATTGCTCCCATGTGACATTGGCTATAGGAAAAGTGGCTGTGTAATTCTCCCACCATGAGGCTGCAGGTCCATCCAATTGGTGTGCGGCAAATCGTACCTTCTCAGCATCTGTGCAACATGCAGTGGTCAACTCTCTTCCAATCCTACGTAGCCAATCATCAGCAACTATCGGCTCGGTGCTACTTGAAAACACCGGCGGCTGCAACCTTAGAAAGCGGGCTAGGTTATCAACTGGAGGGGGTGGCGGTGGGTTGTTGTTGTTGTTGCCTTGATTCTGAACTAGCAACTGCATCAGTGTATTCTGCTGTTGGATCAACTAAGTGAGCTTTTTTGGGAAGGCAAATCTGGGGTCACGTCTCGGAGGCATCTGATGGGTTTAGAGGGGAGAGATTAGAATAGAATGAGGTCTAATGAGAAAGCACTACCCATATGCACATGAGTCAAACAAAATCATATCACACCAAATCAATTTCAAACAAGGGCATATAATCGATCTAACTACCGTTACAGTGCTCGGACTATACTATTTACATGGGGGAATACTACTGATCATATGGTGGTCTTCTAGAAATTTTGATCGGTGGAAGACTCCATGATATCCGCTCCAGCTTCGTCTTCATAATCATCATCACTGGGGTCGGAGTTGGTGTCGTCGATGATGATGTAGTCCTTGGGATGGTCGTCATCTCCTCCTGGAGCAGGGTCTCCCATGAATACTAAGAGCTTCCTTGTCAGGTCATCATTCTTCTCCACTAGTATTGTGATTTCCTCCTCGTATTCGTCGCATCTAGACTTGAGTTCCTCTTCTAGCTCCGTGTTCCTGGTCATCACCTTCTTCAAATCCGTCATGCTTGCGCACATCTGGTTCTCCTGGCGACGAATGTGTTGGTTTAACTCCTGGATGTAAGCTGCAATGGACCTGTCCTTCCTGGTGCTAATCATCTCCCATTGCTCATCTCGGCGTCCACATATCTGGTAGATAGTGTCCTTAAGATCCTTGTGATAAACTTTTCCGATGCGTCCTATGGCGATGTGGGCTGCCATGCTCTTTCCTAGACTCCGGGTTGGTGCAGCAAAGGAAAACTCTATGGGTTTAGTAACTGGCGTGAATGTCCTTCCAGGAACTTGAACTCGAATCATCCAACGCTCATCTTCTAGTAAAGTGGTGGTGTAGGTCCCGGTGAAGCTTGGTATTCCAATGTTCAGGTACCTACTGACTTCCTTCAAGTGTCATCCAAAAGGTGTGTCTTCATCCGGCTGTGTAAACTTATTCCTTGTGTCAGCCATCCTATAGAGTAGAAAATGGAGAGGAGTCAGAAATGAGTAGAGAAGAGTGACCTATGGCTCATCTTAGTGGTCGTGTCCTACATTTAGCGTGTGCTCTGATACCATCTTGTAGCGACCCGATCTCAGATGGTCAAGTCTTTGTGCATAAGTGTCATCCCTGGATCGATAATGCTAGCACACACAGTACTCGAAGGATTTATTATAGAGTAGCAATCACACACTTATTACATCGGTAGTCTCAAAAGATAACTTATTACAATAATATGGCTTAAGGCCATCTAAATAAGATAACAACGGAAGACTTGGAAGATAGAGTGAGTCCATCAACTCCAACAGCATAGCTAAGTGCACGACAAACGACCTAGCGCACCTTACTCTTCATCTGAAAAGTCTGCAACATGATATGTTGCAACCCAAAAGCGGGTCGGCACATGGAATATGCTGGCAATATAACACAGTAGAGCAATGAACAGGTAAATGCTATCACTACATGCATATATGGCCGGTGGAGGCTCTATGGTTATAATGCTTTCACGAAAAGCCAATTTTTCCCTATAACAAAGGAATATATTTTATTTAACTATCATGGTAGTTGTTAAACATTGAGAAAGTTCCTCCAATTCAATCCCAATTAGAAAGTAATTAACAACACAACAAATTAAGTATTAGAGTGATGAGATCAATATGAAAATCCAGGATCCAGATACTCGAGATGTCCATAACTGGGGACACGGCTAACCATGATTAGTTTGTACACTCTGCAGAGGCTTGTGCACTTTTCCCCACAAGGCTCGATTCCTCCGTTGGATTTCTCGCACTACATGGTGTTTGAGAAACGGATGACTGAGACACAGTCTTTCAGAAGCATTAACTCTAACCCCGGGTAGACAGTACCAACCTACATCCCCTACATCTGCTAGCCTACCATTGGAAGAGGTCATGCAACATACTCCACTATGCTGGAGCCCATAATAGCTTGTGGTTGCACACGGAAGTTTATAGCATGAATAATCTTATGATCCCTTTGAGCCTAGGTGGCGAACCATAGGATGATCACACGGGTACTCCGGGATATCCTAGGATAACACTGAATTCTCCAGGTGCCCGCAACCTATCCACCCAGATGTGTGTTTAAGTAGCCACCTTAAGTTAACCATTAATTAATAATCTCACATCTGTCATGGATACTCTCAAACCCAATCCACGTCTACGAGCATAGCATGGCGATATAAGCATAAAGTAGAAGTAGCTCCCAAGGGTTTGATAATAAAAGGGCAATAGGTTCTACCTCATCACCTACTTCCCAAAACCCCACATGTTAAGAGATCCTACTCATGCAATATTTGGAGGTTGAAACTAATGCATAAAAACTAGGTAAGAAAAGAGTATGATAAAAGTGTTACTTGCCTTGCTGATGATCCGTAAAACCTAGTGACTCGTAGTAGCACGCTGTGCACTCCGGGAATTCTATCACAAACAAACAATAGCATACATAAGAAATCAAGCAAATATGCATGGGTAAAACTCAAATAAGAAGATTGAATCTGAAAACTCAACTAAAAAGATTTGATCTGCAAAAAGATTCAAACAAATCGGAGCTACGGAATTGAAACTACGGTCAAAAGAACTTCGAAATCAAATCTGCTTGCAACCATATTTTATTTTGTCAAAAACCTTGTTCAAATTGATTAACCAGAAAGAGGGGTTCGAGACGAAGATTTTGGCGTTGGTTTCACTGGATTTGGACAAACGGTTAAGAAATAGCGAGGGTTTGAAGATCTGGGGCTAATCTGCGATAAAATTAATCGTGGATAGGTCCCTGGCCGAAAATAAAATAAAAAGAAAAGACTAACGAACGTTCGTTGTCTGAATCTAACCGGCGAAATGCGTTCGTAAAACGAACGAACGGACGGGCGTCCGCTAAATAACTAAACCGAGAAAAACCGAACCGATAAAATAAAAAACGCATCTAGGGTTTCTAAAAAACCCGACCTGTTTTTACCTAAACCGAAAAAAATAACGGGCGGATCGGATTGGGAACGACGGCGGCTCCGGCGGCGTGCGGCACGGCTACGACGACGTAGTGCGGGGTGCTGCGCGGGTAAGCGGCGGCGCGACGCGACAGGGATGGGCGGCGAGCGCGGCGCGACAGCGGCGTGGCGGGCTGCGGCATGGCGGCGAGCGCGGCGGCGTGCGGCGCGGCTTCGGCGAGGGAGGGTGTGGCGATGTGGGGCCCCAGGCGGGCCCCGGGGTCGGCTTATAAGGCGGGAGGGCGCGAGGTGTCGTGGGGAAGGGGCTCGGCCTCGGGAGGCGGAGTCCCGGGCGGCGGCGGCTCCTCCTGTGTCCCGGCCGGATTCGGGGAAGGCGGCGGCTGGGCCTGGCCTGGCTCGGCTGGGCCGGCCCAATTTGGCTCCGGAAGGTTAAAAAACAGATTCCGCTGGAAAAAAAATCCTAAATAAATAAAAAACAAAAATGTAAAAATGCCAAAACAAATTTTCATCGTCTAAGTAAAAAATTTAGAACAAAGTGAACATTTTCTTGGCCTAAAAATGCAATTTTGAAAAATGCTTAATTTTCTAATTAAAATAAAATAGCAATAAAATCCAAATGAAAATTATTTATTTGATTTTAATATTTTTCCTCCAATACTTCATTTATTTTGGAGAAGTCATGTTATCTCCTCTCATATAGTTTTTAATATGAAATATTTTTAGAGAAAAAAATAATTAAACCGAAATGATCCTTGTTTCGATATTCGAGAAAATTCAAATATGAAAATAGTGAAATCCCCAACTCTCTCCATGGGTCCTTGAGTTGCTTAGGATTTTCTAGGATCGCAAAACAAAATGCAATAAAATATGATATGCATAGATGACCTATGTATAACATTCCAAATTGGAAATTTGGGATGTTACAAAAGAATGCCCCAAGATTTCTACCGGAGAAACAAAAGACGAGAACATGCATCAACCCCTATGCATAGATTACCCCAATGTCACCTCGGAAATCCGCGAGTTGAGTGCCAAAACATATACCAAGTGAATCAACATAATACCCCATTGTCACCACGGGTATTCATATGCAAGAATATATCAAGTGCTCTCAAATCCATAAAATTACTCAATCCGATAAAACGAAATCTCAAAGGGAAAACTCAATTCATCACAACAAGATAGAGAGGGGGAAAACACCATATGATCCGACTATATTAACAAAGCCCGCGATACATCAAGATCATGACATCTCAAGAACACGAGAGAGAGAGAGAGATTAAACACATAGCTACTGGTACAAACCCTCAGCCCCGAGGGTGGACTACTCCCTCCTCATCGTGGTGGCCGCCAGGATGATGAAGATGGCCACCGGTGATGATTCCCCCTCCGGCGGAGTGCTGAAACGGTGTCTAGATTGGTTTTTCATGGCTACAGAGGCTTGCGGCGGCGGAACTTCTGATCTAGGGTTACCCCGAGGTTTTTTTGGAATATTTGACGATTTATATGGCGAAGAGGGGGTACGGGAGGCCACCGAGGTGGGCACAACCCACATGAGCGCGCATGTGCTCCCAAACGTGCCCTGGTGGGTTGTGCCCCCCTCGGGGCACCCCCAGGTGCTGCTCTGGCCAATTGGATGTCTTCTGGTCCATAAAAAATCCACAAAAAGTTTTGCGGTGTTTGGACTCCGTTTCATATTGATTTCCTGCGATGTAAAAAACAAGCAAAAAACAGCACCTCGCACTGGGCACTGGGTCAATAGGTTAGTCCCAAAAAATGATATAAAGTTGCTATAAAATGAATGTAAAACATCCAATAATGATAATATAACAGCATGAATACTTCATAAATTATATATACGTTGGATACTTATCAGCAATCCCGAGCTTAATTCCTACTCGTCCTCGAGTAGGTAAATGATAAAAAGAAATAATTTATGAAGTGTGAATGCTAGCAAAGTGCACAAGTTTGATCAATGACAATTTCAATCACTTTTCCTAGCATCATAACATCAATTCTTTTCTATAAGACTTCTCATGTTAAAGTAGCAACCAAATCACATGTTAAGGTTCAAACAATGAATTCTCTTGAAACTCAACAACCTATGTTCTCAGTCACCAAGCAATTGTAATTCAACTTATTCAACAGAGTCTAAGTAAGAGCTCTACATACTCAACCATCATATAGTCTTCTATGATTGCTAATACTCACCGCATACACATGAGCAAAACGTTTCAACCAGACACATAGAAAGATAGGGGCTTATAATTTCGCCTCCCAACGTATTCACCTCAAGGGTGATGTCAACAATAATAACTCATGCTACCCATATCCAACTGGATATATGTGCCTACATCTTTCCTCACCACATGATGCTTGCCAAAAGAGAAAAACAAAAAGGAATAGAGAGAAAAACTTTGATTCTTGCATGAAATTAAATACATAAAAGTAAAAGGTAGTCCTTTCGCAGAGGGAAGCAAAGGTTGCCATGCGCTTTTTGTTTGTATGCTCAATCCCTTAGTGCAAAAGAACATCACGTTATATTGCCCCTTATGATAGCAACCTTTATTATGCAGTATGTTACTTTTATTCTTTGCCATCACAAGTTCGTACAACGCTCAATTTTCTCTTACACTAAATGATCTAATGCTTTTAGAAGCAATTTTTATTGCCTTATTGCACCGATGACAACTTACTTGGAGGATCTTACTCAATCCTTAGGTAGGTATGGTGGACTCTTGAAAATAAGATTTGGGTTTAAGGGTTTTTGGATGCATAAGTGGTATCTCTACTTGGTGCGGAATTTTTGGCTAGCAAAGATGGGGGGCAAGCACCACATGTTGAAGGATCTATGACAATATAACTTCTATGTGAATATGAACAAACATAAATCATTAAGTTGTCTTCCTTGTCCAACGTCAACAATTTTGGCATATAATATTTTGATGGGGGCTCACAATCACAAAATATTTCCAAGATAGTGTATTTGCATGTGAAAGTTCTCTTCCTTCTACTAATCATTCATGAATTGCTTGTATGACCAATATTGTGATTGTCAAGCTTCAAAAGATTTCACTTTCTAAACCCAATGTGAAGCTACCACTAGGCATAACATGAACATATAATTTCAGCTTCACTATATTCTATTTATTCAACAATTTACTCATAGGATATAAGTGAAGCACAAGAGTAAATGACAAGCTACTCCAAAAAGATATACGTGAAGATCAAGCGAGTAGTTATGTAAATTGGTAGCTATTTGAGGACTCTCTCTTATTAAAAACTTTCAGATCTAAGGATTTTATTAAAACAGCAAGCAAAAACAAAATAAAATTACATTCTAAGAATATCACACATCATGTGAAGAAACAAAAACTTAGGCTCAACCGATACTAACCGATAATTGTTGAAGAAGAAAGGTGGGATGCCTACCGGGGCATCCCCAAGCTTAGATGCTTGAGAATTCTTGAAACATTATCTTGGGGTGCCTTGGGCATCCCCAAGCTTGAGCTTTTGCGTCTCCTTAATTCCTCTCCTATCACGGTTTTCCTAAATCTCAAAAACTTCATCCACACAAAACTCAACAAGAACTCGTGAGATAAGTTAGTATTAACCAATGCAAGAACCTCATCATTCTCTACTGTAGCAAATTCCTAAAATTATTATTCAACATTGCATAATGCCTCTGTATATTTAATACTCCTATCCTTAAATAGAATCATTAAACAAGCAAACATATGCACACATAACAGCAATCTGCCAAAACAGTACAGTGTGTAAAGAATGCAAGAGTATCAATACTTATTGAACTCCAAAAATTACGAAAATTTACCACACTGTATAAAATTTATCAGAGCTTATTCTTCAAAAAGTTTCAACATTTTATCACATTCTGAATTTTCTAGAGAATTTTTGCAACAGCGATAAACTTTCTGTTTTCAAACAGCAACATGCAGACTTGCAAAATAAGCATAGTAGAGGCTATCCTTGACATTTTTATTGAAAATAAAGATGCAAAACATTTTATAAATAACAGAAAGAAAATCCTAATAAAATAAAATGATGCTCCAAGCAAAACACATATCATGTGACTAATAAAAATGTAGCTCCAAGTGAGGTTACCGATAATGTTGGAGACGAAAGAGGGGATGCCTTCCGGGGCATTCCTAAGCATAGTTGCTTGGATCTTCCTTGAATATTACCTTGGGGCGCCTTGGTCATCCCCAAGATTAGGGTCTTTTCACTCCTTATTCTCCTCATATCAACATCTCACCCAAAACTTGAAAACTTCAATCACATAAAACTTAACGGAACTTCGTGAGATATGTTTGTATGATAAAGAGCAAACCATTCACTTTGGTACTATCAAAGACAAGATTCATAATTGTTCTCACACAATGCCTACTGTAGCATATCATTTCCACAATTTATATTGAGTAAAATAAGCCATAGAAACTAGGAAACAAGCAAACTATGCATTGAAAACAGAATCTGTCAAAAATAGAACAGTCTGTAATGATCTGGACATCAACCATACTTGTGCTACTCCACAAATTCTGAAATTAGGAAAACCTGGTGAATTTGTATATCAATCTTGTGCAAAAAGAATCAGGATTTTATCATGCTTCTGTAAAACATGAAAATTATTTTTCTGGGCGCAAAATTTCTGTTTTTCAGTAAGATCAAATCAACTATCACCATAGACCACCCCAAAGGTCTTACTTGGCACTTTATTGAAACAAAAGCTATAAAACATGATTACTATAATAGATTAATCATGTGAAAATTCAAAAACAGTAGGTAAAAGTGTTGGGTTGTCTCCCAATAAGCGCTTTTCTTTAATGCCTTTTAGCTAGGCATGATGATTCCAATGATGCTCGCATAAAAGATAAGAACTGAAACATAAAGAGAGCATCATGAATCATAAGTTCCCCTCTCATAATAATTTTAAATAGTATCATGAATGTATTCATCAATATAACCACCACATAAAGCATTCTTTTCATCATCCATGAGCATAGAAATTTTATTACTATTTCTTCTCATTCACAATGGTGTGGGTATCATATGAAACTCGAATACTATAAATTGTTTCCACATTAAAAGAGCAATGTTCAGGAGAAGGGTAATCATAACTATGACAAGTTTTATAAATATAATCATCACTACTTTTTATAACATAAGTATCATCACAATAATCATCATAACTAGGAACTTTGTTCTCATCATAGATAGGAGGCATGCAATCATCATAACAAATTTGATCATTCAAAGTATGGGGGCTAAAAAGATCATCTTCATTAAACATAGCATCCCCAAGCTTGGGACAAACATTGATTGCATCAAATAAATTCTCAAGCATGTCATTCTCATCAAACATAGCATCCCCAAGCTTGTGGCTTGGCATATTATAAGCATAATCACTCTCATCATTAATAGTATGAATAGCACCAACGGTATAACAATTGCTATCATCATAATTTCCCAAGTTGGTGCCAAAAAGATTTCCAAGATTATAGGAAGTATCATTATCTTCCCAATCATAATAATCACAACAAGCAATAGGCATAACAAAATCATCATCAATAGTGCTCTCGGACATTGTGCCATAAGACATAGAAGCAATATCATCATCAAGTGCATCATCTTCCACAATTATTTTTGATTCATTTTCATGAGGCACAACAATAATAGGAGTAACATTATTTGGGAGTGATACGTCTCCAACGTATCTATAATTTTTGATTGTTCCATGCTGTTTTATTATCAATCTTGGATGTTTTATAATCATTTTATAGTCATTTTATATCATTTTTTGGTACTAACCTATTGACATAGTGCCAAGTGCCAGTTGCTGTTTTTTCCATGTTTTTTACATCGCAGAAAATCAATATCAAACGGAGTTCAAATGCCACGAAACTTTACGGAGATTTTTTATGGGCCAGAAGGAAGGCAATGGGCCCTGGTTGCACCTGGGGGTGCCCCGAGGGGGGCACAACCCACCAGGGCGCACCAGGAGGCCCAGGCGTGCCCTGGTGGGTTGTGCCCACCACGGGTGCCCCCTCGGACCACCTCTTTGCTCTATAAATATCCCAAAAATACCAGAACCCTGTGGAGTCGACGAAATATTCATCCAGCTGCTGCAGAGTCCGAAACCACCAGATCCAATCTAGACACCATCATGGAGGGTTCACCACTTCCATTGGTGCCTCTCTGATGATGCGTGAGTAGTTCTTTGTAGACCTTTGGGTCCGTAGTTAGTTGCTAGATGGCTTCATATCTCTCTCTTGATTCTCAATACAATAGTTTCTTGGAGATCCATATGATGTAACTCTTTTTGTGATGTGTTTGTTGGGATCGATGAACTTTGATTTTATGATCATATCTATGTTTTTATATCCATGAAAGTATATGAGTTTCTTTGAACTCTTTTATGCATGATCTCTTATAGCCTCGTATTTATTCTCTGATATTTGGGTTTTGTTTGCCCAACTTGATCTATTTATCTTGCAATGGGAAGAGGTGCCCGGTAGTGGGTTCGATCTTACGGTGCTTGATCCCAGTGACAGAAAGGGAACCGACACATATGTATCGTTGCTACTAAGGATAAAAATATGAGATCTATATCTACCGCCATATAGATAAACGGATCTTGTCTACATCATGTCATCGTTCTTATTGCATTACTCCATTTTTCCATGAACTTAATACACTAGATGCATGCTGGATAGCAGTCGATGTGTGGAGTAATAGTAGTAGATGTAGGCAGGAGTCAGTCTACTAATCTTGGACGTGATGCCTATGTAATGACCATTGCCTGGATATCGTCATAATTATTTGAGGTTCTATCAATTGCCCAACAGTAATTTGTTTACCCACCATTTGCTATTTTTCTCGAGAGAAGCCACTAGTGAAACCTACGGCCCCGGGTCTTCTTTCTCATATATTTGCCTTGCGATCTACTTTTCCTTTGCATTTTTATTCAGATCTATTAATCCAAAAGACCAAAAATACTTTGCTGCACTTTATTTTATTTGCGATCTATTATTCCAATCTATTGCAACTTTCTCCCGTCAACACACAATTTCTGGCGCCGTACCCCGAAAGGGATTGACAACCCCTTTAACACGTCAGGTTGCGAGGTGTTGTTATTTGTGTGCAGGGGCTGTTTACATTGTGTTGCTTGGTTCTCCTACTGGTTCGGTAACCTTGGTTTCATAATTGAGGGAAATACCTACCATCGCTGTGCTACATCATCCCTCCCTCTCCAGGGAATTACCGACATAGTTGCAGCTGCCATCAAGGAGAATTTCTGGCGCCGTTGCCGGGGAGGATCTTCAACATAACCAGGTTCCTAATCACAAATCTCATCTCCTTGCAATTTACATCATTTGTCATTTGCCTCCCGTTTTCCTCTCCCCCACTTCACAAAAACTTGCCGTTTTATTCGCCTCTCTTTTTCTGTTCGCCGTTTTTCTTCCCGGATTTGTTTTTGCGTGTGAGATCTTGTTTGCTGTTATGGATAATTCCTCCTCTATTTCTTGCACTCCCGAGAACGAGGTTCTCAAATTTAAACAAAGGGGAGGAGAAATTTTAAAAGATGCTTGGTATAGAATTTGCAATGCTCATAATAGATCTATCCATAAGCAATCCACCGTTGTGCTTCTGCGTTGTTTTTATGTTGGCATCACCACTTGGTATAGATTCGTCCTTGATACGATTACCGGTGGAAATTTCTTAATGACTCCTCCTTTGATGCTCTTAATGCTATGTGAAATTTAGTGGGCTCACCACCTCTTATGGTTAATGAAACAATTTTGACTCTTGAGCATGTTATGGAAAGACTAGATGCTATCGAAAAGAAAATGCTCACCGAAGATCATATGGAAATTATACATAAAAAGATGCATAATTTTTCCATTAATCTTGGATCAAAAGCGGGCGATATTTTTAAGTTGTTAAAAGAAAGGGGTACTTTAATCCATGAAAGAATAGAAGAAAGTCCGTTTCGGATCGATAAATTGGAAGAAATCTTTAGTAATCTAAGCACGGCTTTTACTACCACTAAAATTATTGAGGAAACTCCTGTAAAGAGTAGGAGATCCAAAAATAAGGGTGCAACTCCTAGTGAGAGCAATAAAGGAGATCTTAAGATGATTAGTATCTACGTTGATTTTGTTGAAGTGGTGATAGATCCTTTTGCAAGAATGAAATCTTTGAATTTATTCCCAGGAGTGTTGTTATTGAAAATCTTTATGCTAAATCTTTGAGGGATTCTAAGTGTTTGATTGAAGAGTTGGACAAAGATGACAAAACTTAGATCCTTGCTATATGCCTAGCAAAGGGCGTAAAACTATAGCGCTTGTTGGGAGGCAACCCAATGAATAAAATTTAGTTTTGCTTTTTGCTTTATGTTCTTGTGTGTTTACACAATTATGCTACTGTTATGATTGTGTTTTTTTGTGTTTTAATTAGTGTTTGTGCCAAGTAAAGCCTTTAGGATCTTCTCGGGCAATAGTTGTTTGATCTTGCTGAAAAAACAGAAACTTTTACGCTCATGATATTAATTTTAATTTTTTACCAGTGAGCAATAAAATACCCATTCCAATTGCAGTAGATCAATATACAAATTTCTCAAGTCGTCCTAATTCTTCAGATGTTTTTGAGTAACAGAAGTATTCGAAATAGTCAGATTGCTACACACTGTTCTGTTTTGACAGATTCTGTTTTCTTTGTGTTGTGTGCTTATTTTGAAGGCTCTATGGTTTTCTTTGATGAGTGTTTGCCATAGAAAAGTTGGAATACAATAGATATAATACAAAAACAAAATATGAATTGGTTTGATACAACACTTATAGTAGTGATTTATTATTCTTATACTAACGGATCTCACGAAGGCTTTGTTGAGTTTTGTGTGATTGAAGTTTCAAGTTTTGGGTTATCTTACGATGGATGAAGGAAGGATGTAAGAGCCTAAGCTTGGGGATGCCGCAGCATCCCAAGCTATTATCGAAGAATGAGCAACCAACTAAGCTTGGGGATGCCCCCGAGTGGCATCCCCACTTTCTTCCAACAACTATCGGTATTTTACTCGAGACTATATTTTTATTCATCACATGATATGTGTTTTGCTTGGAGCGTCTTGTATGATATGTGTCTTTTCTTGTTTTATTTTGTGTTTTAAGTCATCAATACTTGCTGGACACACCTATTTGAGAGAGCCAAAATTATGTCATGACTTGTTAGAATTGCTCTCTATGCTTCACTTAAATCTTTTACGAGCTAGGACTTGCTCTAGTGCTTCACTTATATCTTTTTGAGCAC
The DNA here is from genome assembly GCF_003073215.2 of Triticum urartu. NCBI lineage: Eukaryota > Viridiplantae > Streptophyta > Magnoliopsida > Poales > Poaceae > Triticum > Triticum urartu. Next base: position 274,449,128 of record NC_053027.1, read on the forward strand.
GGTGTACTTTGTTATTTTTGAAGAAATGCTCTCTTGCTTCACTTAGATTTATTTGAGAGTTAGTAAAATTTTGAAGAAATTTTCTCTTGTTTCACTTAAATTATTTTGAGAGAAAGAAAATTTGTTATGCTCATGATCTTCACTTATATTTGTTTGAGCTTATGAAAAGCAACACATGAAAATTAGTTCCAAAGTGATAGATATCCAAGAAGGATAAAGTAAAAGAAAATGTCATCAAGATCATTGGACAAAATAAACTTGATTCTTAGTAATAGTTTTGAGATATGATGATATGATATGTGAGTTATGTTGATGAGTAATTATGCTTTAGTAAGAATATTGGTGTTAAGGTTTGTGATTCCCTATGCATGCATGAAAGTCAATAATCATGCAATGAAAATTATATCCTACTTGTGGTGCATTATTCGGTGTTAATTATGCTTAATGCTTGCTTATGAGATTATTCGTTTCTTGGTTGGGCGCTTCTCAATCTTTTTGCTAGCCTTCATTTTGCAAAGTATGATCTCTACTTGTGCATCCAAAATCCTTTAAACCAGTTTGGCCACATGAGTCCACTATATCTACCTATATGCTGTATTATTTTTCCATTCTAAGCAAATTTGCATGTGCCATCTCTAATTTTCAAAATAAACTTCTCTTTTGTGTGTTCGTTTCGCTCGCAGAGTGGTGAGGGTGGCTAATATTTTCCATGCTAGATGTGTTATTCTCAAGATGAGTGTTTATTCACTTGTCATTGCACGAGAGTAAGGCAAAGGTATTAGGGATGCCCAGTCCCGAAATGCAAAAAAACATTTACTTTATGTTGTCAAATAATAAATTCCTTGGAAAGTGTTGGTATGGAGGACACCCGTGGATACGGTTATCCATGGAAAGTGAAAGTTATGGTGGAAAAAGGAATAAACTTTATTTTTTGTTTGGGAACCGCCTATGGAATATCTAGCATGGAAAGTGTTCGGAGCTCTAAGCCGTTTTCGTTGGTGGGATGGATACACCTACCAAATGTTTTTATCTCAATTTTTTCTCTCTGAACTCTGGCACCTCTACAAATCCCTACTTCCCTCTACGAAGGGACTTTCTTTTACTTTATGCAATTTTTTTTCTTGAGTCTCCATCTTCTCTCATAAAAGCACCAACTAGGAGGCAATATGATTGTGCTCAAGTATCAGGTGTAGTTAATATTCGAGTGTGTTTCATGAATTGATCAATGTTTGAGCATGATGGGCTAGGGATAAATTGTTTTAGCATTGATATTTTGAAAGACATGGTTGCTTGTTGATATGCTTGAGTATCTAAATTATTATGTCAAAACTAGACTATTGCTTTGAATCACATAAAAGTCCAAATGTCCATCTATAAAGAAAAGAATATGATATGACTTGATGAACATCACTCCACATCAAAAATTCTATTTTTATCACTTACCTACTCGAGGACGAGTAGGAGTTAAGCTTGTGGATGTTGATACATCTCCAATGTATCTATATTTTTTGATTGTTCCATTCTGTTTGATTATCAATCTTCGATGTTTTATAATCATTTTGTAGTCATTTTATATCATTTTTTGGTACTAACCTATTGACATAGTGCCAAGTGCCAGTTGTTGTTTTCCCCATGTTTTTTACATCGCAGAAAATCAATATCAAACGGAGTCCAAATGCCATGAAACTTTACAGAGATTTTTTATGGGCCAGAAGGAAGGCAATGGGCCCTGGTTGCACCGCCAGGAGGCCCAGGCGCGCCCTAGTGGGTTGTGCCCACCTCGGGTGCCCCCGAACTGCCTCTTTGCTCTATAAATACCCCAAAAATACCATAACCCTAGGGGAGTCGACAAAATATTCATCCAGCCGCCGCAGAGTCTAGAACCACCAGATCCAATCTAGATACCATCACGGAGGGTTTCACCACTTCCATTGGTGCCTCTTCGATGATGCGTGAGTAGTTCTTTGTAGACCTTCGGGTCCGTAGTTAGTAGCTAGATGGCTTCATCTCTCTCTCTTGATTCCCAATACAATGGTCTCTTGGAGATCCATATGATGTAACTCTTTTGCGGTGTGTTTGTTGGGATCGATGAACTTTGAGTTTATGATCAGATCTATGTTTTTATATCCATGAAAGTATTTTAGTTTCTTTGATCTCTTTTATGCATGATCTCTTATAGCCTCGTATTTCTTCTCCGATATTTGGGTTTTGGTTGCCCAACTTGATCTATTTATCTTTCAATGGGAAGAGGTGCTCGGTAGTGGGTTCGATCTAACGGTGCTTGATCCGAGTGAAAGAAAGGGAACCGACACGTATGTATCGTTGCTACTAAGGATAAAAATATGAGATCTATATCTACCGCCACATAGATAAATGGATCTTGTCTACATCATGTCATCGTTCTTACTGCATTACTTCGTTTTCCATGAACTCAATACACTAGATGCATGCTGGATAGCGGCCGATATGTGGAGTAATAGTAGTAGATGCAGGCAGGAGTCGGTCTACTAATCTTGGACGTGATGCCTATGTAATGATCATTGCCTGGAATCGTCATAATTATTTGAGGTTTTATAAATTGCCCAACATTAATTTTTTTACCCACCGTTTGCTATTGTTCTCGAGAGAAGCCACTAGTCAAACCTACGGCCCCGGGTCTTCTTTCTCCTATATTTGCCTTGCGATCTACTTTTCCTTTGCATTTTTATTCAGATCTATTAAACGAAAAATCCAAAAATACTTTGCTGCACTTTATTTTATTTGTGATCTATTATTTCAATCTATTACAACTTTCTCCCGTCAACACAGAATTTCTGGCGCCATACCCCGAAAGGGGTTGACAACCCCTTTGTGAGGTGTTGTTATTTGTGTGCTGGGGCTGTTGACGTTGTGTTGCTTGGTTCTCCTACTGGTTCGACAACCTTGGTTTCATAACTAAGGGAAATACCTACCGTCGATGTGCTACATCATCCCTCCCTCTCCAGGGAATTACCGACGTAGTTGCAGCTACCATCAGGGAGTGATACCTTTTTACCTCTATTCTTTCTTCTTTTCTTCTTCTTCAACACATCATGTGTGGGTTTATTTAATTTTTTCAAGCTTCTTGTTGAAGAGATTGATTGGATAGGAAGCTCCTCCTCATTACCTGATTCACTATAAGTGACAATAGGAGGGAAAGTGGAAATCTTCACCCTTTCATTAGTATTCCTTTTATATTCTATTGGTTTTCCCATGTTTCTATAGTTGGCAATATAAGCATTCTCATTGCAATTTACCATGCAAAACATATAGATATTGTTTAGATTAGTTTCAATGTCGTCCTTGAGAACGAATACTTCAAACCAACAATTTTGATGTGTCAATTCTTCACTCCCCAAAAATAGACAAAGCTCATTATAAAGTTCAAGGGTGATCAAGTTATTGCAATATTTGGATATGATTCAATCATGAAAAAGCATGCATTGGAAATTAAGATGACCATCCTTATTGCAAAGTTCACAAGTAATAGGACAAAGAGAACATAATTTTGTAGCAAATTCATCTATCACTTTGAGCAAAAAATTGGTCCTATCATGCTTATGCTTCTTACAAAATCCATCTTCCCTATAAGGCACGTCTTCACAAAGTCTTTCCACTCCACAAAAATTGACATGCTTATGAGAAACATTTTTCTCATGGCCAGTGCTATAATCATTACATTTTGGATATTCAAAGAGTTCATACTAACAACATGGCAATCATGCTCATCATCCAGTGTTTTTATGCCATAAATTTTGTTGAATTCTTTTTCTAGCAATTGAGCACAATTATCGGAATCCTTATTCTCAAGATAAAAATTATAAAGATAAAGAACAACCTGAGGAAACCCAATCTCCATTTTTGTAGTTTTCTTTTATAAACCAAACTAGTGATAAACAAGAAACTAAAAAGATTCAATTGCAAGATCTAAAGATATACCTTCATGCACTCACCTCCCCGACAACGGCGCCAGAAAAGAGCTTGATGTCTACAACACAACTTTATTCTTCTAGACACGTGTTGGGCCTCCAAGCGCAGAGTTTTGTAGGACAGTAGAAATTTTCCCTCAAGTGGATGACCTAAGGTTTATCAATCCATGGGAGGCGTAGGATGAAGATGGTCTCTCTCAAACAACCCTGCAACCAAATAATAAAAAGTCTCTTGTGTCCCCAACACACCAAATACAATGGTAATTTATATAGGTGCACTAGTTCGGTGAAGAGATGGTGATACAAGTGGATAGTAGATATTGATTTTTGTAATAAGAACAATAAAAAACAGCAAGGTAGCAGTTGATAAAACGGAGCACAGACGGTATTGCAGTGTAACATCCCAATTTTCAATTTGGATGTTTATAATAGATCATTCATATGCATCCATGATTTATGCATTTTTGCCCCATTTGTTTTATTGGATTTTTGATCCAAGGAACTTTGAACAACTCAAGGACCAAAAGAGAGAGTTGGAAGTTTTCCTAAAAACCAATTTTGATTTTTTTTAAGTTGGGAGTTTGGATCAAATTTGGTTTCACCAAAAAAATCATTTTCATTATATCAAAAATAAAATAAAGAGATAAGATAAAATGACTTCTTCAAAATCAGAAAAGAAAATATTGGAAATTGAATTTGGAACCGAAATATATTTGTTGAGTTTTATTTGCAATTTATTTTATTAGCATAGCAAAAAGTTTATTTTGAAAACTTGCATTTTAGGCCAGATAAAAGTTCACTAGGTCATATATAAGACCATAATATTATGTGAATTTTTCTGGCATTTGTAGACTTATATTTATTTGTATTTTCGGTGCCATAGTGTTTCTGTTATTAAAAAAACCACTCAGCCATGGGCCAAATTTCCCACTAACGCCCATAGCATGCGCTGGCTTCATTCTTCCTCCTCTCTGTTCGTTACAAGAACATAGACTGCACTCATGGCGCCTCCACCACTTCCTCCTCTCGTCCCACTTAATTTCTTTGCCGTTTCACTCCAGAGTCAACACAAAATTTGTCGAGGGCGTTACCAATAACCCATTCAGGGAATTAGAACCCAGCGTTATTGCTTTAATAGGTTGAACCGAGCCATGAAACATACATATACAATCAGCCATTAATGGCCACGGTGAGCTCCCTTGATCTCCCCGTACGACCCCCCTCTTCCCCTATAAATAGGACCCCGAAAAGCACGGCATATCCCCCCATTCCTAATACCGAAACCCCTCTCTGCCTTGCTCTCCTACGCGAGCAATTGCTCATCGGAGTTTGTCCTTCGCTGCCGTTTCCAACAAGGATAGCACAACCTCCGGTGAGCCATTCGCCTCTCCTCTTATTCCAATGGATGAGTTTTGATTGTGCGAATATCTCTGACCCGTCAAACCTCTCGATTCCGTAGCAGGATCACTTCACCGACGAGGTCAAGTTCCACCGCCACCAGAAGGATTCCAGCGAGCCTGTGGTGCACGTACAGAACGAGTTCGTCTCTGTGTCCTACTCCATCGTCTTCATAGAGACCCCCTCTCCACCGTTCGACACTCATACTTCGTCGTATCCTCCGTCTTCCTCGTCGCCGGCGACAAGTCTGGTGAGCACCCAGCCAGCCAATCAGAGGGCGCCACTTGGCATCTGACCGATTTTTTTTCTCTTTTTCCAGTATTTTTTCCAATCTCGGATTCTATACCAATTCTAGTATATCTTTTAGCCTATAGATCCGTTTTAGTTGATTCTTTTTTCTACGGTTTCATAGAAATATCCTCTATCCAGAGAACCAAATGAAAAATATTTTTGAAAATTTTAAAATTTGAATTCAAACAGATCTGAATTCAAACTTCGTTAGGCAGTAACTCGAGTTTCGTAACTCCGTTTTAGGTGATTCTTTTTGCAAATTGAAGCTCGTAATGTGTACTTTCTATTAGACCCAAACACACATTTTTTTTCTACTGTAAAAATTATGTTATGTACAGAAACTTTATTTTGTTGTTTTGGAGTTTTTCGAAGTCTTTCATTTGTTTTCTTTTTGGATTTTTGCTTGTATGCTTATGTATGTTATTGCTTGCTTACGTTAGATCATCCAGAGTGCGAAGCTTGCTACCACGAATCCTTAGAGTTCAATGATCATCAGCAAGGCAAGTTCACACTTTGATCATATTTTTTCAGTACCCAGTTTTTACTATGCATTAGTTTGACCCTCAAAGATTGCATGAGTAGGATTGGGAACATGTGGTTATGCTTTGTAGTTCATGTGGTAGGAACTTATGACCTTTGATCAACCCGGGAATATTCGTTATATCATATATTTCTTAGCCATGCTCGTAGATGGGGATTGGTATGTGTGATCACGCAAGTTGCGAGAGTTAATAATTTTGGGATAACCTAAGGTGGCAACTTTAATACACATCTGGGTGGATTGTTTGGGGCACCTGGAGAAACCAGTGCTTGCCCAAGGGGAATCCCGGAGTACCCGTGTGATTACCCTAGGTCCGTCACCCAGGCTCAAAGGGATCATAAGATATTTCATGCCTAGAAACTTCCGTGTGCAGCCACAAGCCATTATGGGCTCTGGCATAGTTGAGTAAGTTGTGTGACCTCTTTCCGTGGTAGACTAGCTGATGTAGGGGAAAGTAGGTGTACCGATCTACCCAAGGTTAAGGGGAAACACTTCTGAAAGGCTATGTCTCGATCTTCCGACCATGGAGGTGGTCGAGTCTTGTGGGGAAAAGTGCGCAAACCTCTGCAGAGTGTACAAACTAATCATGATTAGCCGTGTCCCCGGTTATGGACAATTTGAGTATCTAGAAGTGAATTATTGGTTGATCTCATCACTCTTTTTAATGAAATTATTGGGTTACTAATAACTTGGGAATTTTGGGATTGGGTTTGAAGAACCTTCTCAATAATGGCATTTTAACTTAGTAGTAATAAAAAAATATTCCTTTGTTGTAGGGTAAAATTAGCTTTATGCAAAATAAAACTTAGAGCCTCCACCAGCTAAATTTTCATATAGAGATAGTCTTTTCATTTATTATTATTCTATGGTGTGAAATTGCCAGCATATTCCATGTGCTGACCTACACGGCTGCAACGTCTCATGTTGCAGACTTTTCCGACGAGGATTAAAGGTGCGATAGGTCATTGTTCTGCACTCAGTTTGTCGTGGAGTTGGATGGACTCATTTACCTTCAATGCTTCTGCAGTTATTTTTATTGAGATGGCCTTTGGCCATATTATTGTAACAAATATTCTTTTGAGAACCTCGATGTAATAAAGTGTGATTGAACTCTGTTATAATTCCTCGAGTACTGTGTGTGTCAGCATACCGATCCAGGGATGACACTTAAGCACAGAGACTTCGATCCATTTTGGGTCGGGCCGCTACATGCAATGCTCGAAAATGAGGCCTAGGGTCCGTACTATCGCTAGTGCAATCTCTCAACAATGCTAATATAATTAGATCATATAACCATCCCTCAACGTGTAATGGAGAATCACTCCACAGTTCCTATCTAGCGGAGAACATAAGAATAAATCGTTTGTAGGGTATGAAACCACCTCGAAGCTATTCTTTCCGATCGATCTATCCAAGAGTTCATACTAAAATAACACCAAATACTTTCAGATTCATAATACTCAATCCAACAGAGAGACCGTCAAAGAGTGACCCAAGATTTCCACTGGAGAAACAAAAGACGAGAATGTGCATCAACCCCTATGCTTAGATTACCCTAATGTCACCTCGGGGATCCGCGAGTTGAGTGCCAAAACCTATACCAAGTGAATCTATATAATACCCCATTGTCACCACATGTATTCATATGCAAGACATATATCAAGTGCTCTCAAATCCATAAAAGTATTTAATCCGATAAAATGAAATCTCAAAGGGAAAACTCAATTCATCATAACAAGATAGAGGGGAAAACACCATATGATCCGACTATATTAACAAAGCCCGCGATAAATCAAGATCATGACATCTCAAGAACACAAGAGAGAGAGAGAGATTAAATACATAGCTACTGATACAATCCCTCAGCCCCGAGGGTGGACTACTCCCTCCTCATCGTGGTGGCCGCCGGGATGATGAAGATGGCCACCGGTGATGATTTCCCCCTCCCGCGGGGTGCTGGAATGGGGCCTGGATTAGTTTTTTCATGGCTACAAAAGCTTGCGGCGGTGAAACTTCTGATCTAGGGTTACCCCGAGGGTTTTTGGAATATTTGATGATTTATAGGGCGAAGAGGGGGTACGGAGGCCACCGAGGTGGGCTCAACCCACCTGGGTGCGCCTGGGCACCCAGGCGCGCCCTCGTGAGTTGTGCCCCCCTCGGGGCACCCCTAGATGCTGCTCTGGCCCATTGGATGTCTTATGGTCCATAAAAAATCCACAAAAAGTTCCATGGTGTTTGGACTCTGTTTGATATTGATTTCCTGCGATGTAGAAAACAAGCAAAAAACAGCAACTGGCACTGGGCACTGGGTCAATAGGTTAGTCCCAAAAAATGATATAAAGTTGCTATAAAATGATGGTAAAACATCCAAGAATGATATATAACAACATGAATACTTCAGAAATTATACATACGTTGGAGACGTATCAGTGCTTAGGTGTTGTTCTTACTTGAACAAACCTCCTACTTATGATTAACCCCCTCGCAAGCATCCGCAACTACGAGAAAAATATTAAGATAAAATCTAACCGTAGCATTAAACTTTTGGATCCAAATCAGTCCCTTACGAAGTAGCGCATAAACTAGGGTTTAAGCTTCTATCACTCTCACAACACAACATCTAGTAACTACTCCACAATGCATTACCTTAGGCCCTAATAAGGTGAGGTGCCATGTAGTCGACGTTCACATGACACCACTAAGGGAATCACAACATACATATCATCAAAATATCGAACACATATCAAGTTCACATGATTACTTGCAACATGATTTCTCCCGTGACCTCAAGAACAAAAGTAACTACTCATAAATGATAATCATGCTCAAGATCAGAGGGGTGTTAAATAGCATAATGGAGCTGAACATATAATCTTCCACCAAATAAACCATATAGTAATCGACTACAAGACGTAATCGACACTACTAGTCACCGACAAGCACCAATCTAAGGTTTCAATACAAAGATTGAACGCAAGAGATGAACTAGGGTCCGAGAGGAGATGGTGTTGTTGAAGATGCTGATGGAGATTGCCCTCCCCTAGATGGGAGATTTGTTGGTGATGATGATGACGATGATTCCCCCAGAGGGAAGTTCCCCCGGCGGAATAGCTCCGCCGGAGGGCAAAAGTGCTCCTGCCCAAGTTCCGCCTCGAGAAGGCGGTGATTCGTCCTGAAAGTCCTCTCCCTATTTTTTCTAGGTCAAAATGACTTATATACCAGAAGAGGGGCATCGAGGTGGGCCGAGGAGGGCTCAACCCACCAGGGCGCGTCTGGGGTGCCCACCTGGTGGCCCCCCTACGGTGGTTATTTGCTCCAATAATTCTTATATATTCCATAAAAAATCTCTGTGAAGTTTCAACTAATTTGGAGTTATGCAGAATAGGTGGCCTGACGTAGCTTTTTCAGGTCTAGAATTCATGCTGCCGGTATTCTCCCTCTTTGTGTGAACCTTGCATATTATGAGAGAAAAGGCATTAGAATTACTCCAAAAAGCATTATTATGCATAAAAACATTATAAATAGCAGCAGGAAAACATGATGCAAAATGGACGTATCAGCCCTATTTAACGTGAATGCAGCTATCTCTAATGCATAACCCCAAAACGATAGTGGAAAATCAGTAAGAGACATCATAGAACGCACCATATCCAATAAAGTACAGTTATGACGTTTGGACACACCATCACGCTGTGGTGTTCCAGGTGGCGTGAGTTGTGAAACAATTTCACATTGTTTTAAAATGAGGGCCAAACTCATAACTCAAGCATTCAGATCCGCGATCAAATCATAGAAACTTTATTTTCTTGTTATGATGATTCTCCACTTCACTCTGAAATACTTCAAACTTTTCAAATGTTTCAGACTTGTGTTCATTAAGTAGATATAACCATACCTACTCAAATCATATGTGAAGGTCAGAAAAGAACGATACTCGCTGCCTCCTTCAACACTCATCGGACTGCATACATCGCTATGTATTATTTCCAATAAGTCATTAGCTCGCTCCATTGTTCTGGAGAACGGAGTTTTAGTCATCTTTCCCATGAGGCATGGTTTGCAAGTATCAAATGATTCATAATCAAGTGATTCCAAAAGTCATCTTGCCCATGAGGCATGGTCTACATGGAGTTTCTTCATGCGCTTTACACCAATATGACCTAAACGGCAGTGCCACAAGTATGTTGCACTAGCATTATCAACTTTCATCTTTTGGCATCAATATTATGAATAAGTGCATCGCTACGATTGAGATTCAATAAACCATTCACATTGGGTGTATGACCATAGAACGTTTTATTAGTGTAAACAGAACAATAATTATTCTCTGACTTAAAAGAATAAATGTATTTCAATAAACATGATCTAATCATATTCATGCTCAATGCACATAAATATTTTCCTGCACATAAGAAACAAGCTGCCTTATAGGAAATATTTAACTTTGTGCAAATCAAAGAAGAGAGTCTCCCACAAGCTTGGGGGAGGCTTTGCCAATTACTTAATGCTTTGCCTGATCATCCTCTTAAGAAAAATGAAATACTTGATATCTTCTATAATGGACCAACTGATGCTACTAGGGACTTCCTAGATAGTTGTGCTCGTTGTGTTTTCAGGGAACAAATTATTGGACAAGCTGAAGAATTATTGAATAACATATTCAAAAATTATGATGATTGGACTATTCCTGAATCACCACCTAAACCCACTCCGAAGAAGAGGGGTATATTATATCTCAGTCCTGAAGATATGCAAGAGGCAAAGAAATATATGAAGGAAAAGGGTATTAAAGCCGAGGATGTTAAAAATTTACCTCCTATTGAAGAAATACATGGGCTTAATACACCACCATTGCCTAAGGTGGTAGAGGTAAATTCTCTTATGAAGTTCAATGATAATGACAATCCTCACAATATGCATCCTAGCCAATGCCTTTATGAGTTTGAAAATTATATTAGAAAACAAGATCACTTCAATGCAAATGTTATGAAACAATTGAAATACAATTTTGATATGATTGCTCGCTTGAGTGACTTGTTATTTAGAATATCAAATGATGTTAGAGGTGTTGGAAAGCATGCTTCTATGGTTCAAACTCAGTTAGAACAAGTTGCTAAATCTCAAAGAGAATTGCTTGATGAAATGAATAATAATATGCATGACTTTGCTGTTAGAGTTGCAACTAGAGGAGATAATATGACTCAGGAACCACTTTATCCTGAGGGACATCCAAAAAGAATTGAACAAGACTCACAAAGAAATAACACTAGTGCACCTAGTTCTTCTAAAAATAAAAATAAAAATAAAAAGAAATATGATAGGACTTTGCATGCTCCTAGTGAACCTGAAATAGAGAAACCTCCTGATAATGATAATGAAGTTTCTATCTCGGATGCTGAAACTCAGTCTGGTAATGAACACTCACCTAGTGATAATGAAAAATATAATGCTGATGTTCATGAAGACTCTCAACCAAATAATAAAGAACCAGACAATGATGTTGAGATAGAACCACCTGTTGATCTTGATAACGCACAACCTAAGAATAAAAGGTATGATAAAAGGGACTTTGTTGCTAGAAAACACGGTAAATAAAGAGAATCGTGGGTTCAAAAACCTATACCTTTTCCACCTAAGTAAACTAAAAAGAATGATGATGAAGAATTTGACGCTTCGCTGAAATGCTGAGGCCAGTCTTTTTGCGTACTTGCTTGACTGATATCTTGAAAATGCCTCCTTATGCAAAGTATATGAAAGACATCATCACAAATAAGAGAAAAATATAGGAAGCTTAAATATCCACTATGCTTGCAAATTATACTTTTAAAGATGTAATACCTAAAAAACTTGGAGATCCGGGAATACAAACTATACCTTGCTCCATCAAAAAGAATTATGTGAAAACTGCTTTGTGTGATTTAGGAGCTAGTGTTAGTGTTATGCCTTTCTCTTTATATAAAAGACTTGACTTGAATAAACCCATAACTACTGAAATATCTTTGCAAATGGCTGATAAATCAACCGCCATACCTATCGGTGTCTGTAAGGATGTGCCCGTTGTTGTTGCTAATGTTACTATTTTGACTGACTTTGTTATACTTGAGATGCCCGAGGACGACAACATGTCGATTATCCTTTGTAGAACCTTCTTGAATACTGCAGGGGCTGTTATTGATTGCAATAAAAGCAAGGTCACTCTTCATATCAATGGTAATGAGACTTTCCGAAGAAACAATTCCAAGTGAATGGTATTAATGTTATTGAAAAATCTCCGACAATCACTATTGGAAGTTTTCAAATACCTCTACCTACTATCAAAAAGAAATATGAAATGCTTGTTATTGGGGACATTCATATCCCCATTGAGGTAACTTAGTGACTTACGAAAGTTCTTCGGTTTCATGCTCATCGAAAGTGGTTGTTAATAAGACTTGATGAACCTTATTAATGAATCATTTTTGAACAGTATGAAGTTGATGAATTTAGTAAGCACTACTTTCTGTTCCTACTTTTAGTTTTATGTTTTATTAGTTAAATAAAATAAAATGCCATGTTTTGTCTGTTTTCTGAATTTCCTGTACAATAAAAAATGACCGAAAAATAAAAGTTCTCAGAATGCCCTGCAAATTTGATACGATTTTTTCTGAATATTGAAGAATTTTTGGTGCAAATAACATCAGAGGGAGGTGCACCAGGTGGGCACAACCCACCTAGGCGCGCCAGCACCCCGAGGCACACCCTGGTGGATTGTGGTCCCCACGTGGGCCCCCTCACTTACCTCTTCATCCCACATCATCACTTACCTCCAGAAAAAATCTCCATTGCTCTCTCTCCCGTGTTCTTGAGCTCAAACCCGCGGATTTTGATCTCTTTGCTCGAATCTACGTTTCTGAAACTGTTTCGGGGGATTTGTTGCTTGGTATGTGACTCCACCGTTTGTCCAATTAGTTTTTGTTTTAGTGGTTTATACTTTGAATAATTAGCTGCTCTTGGTGCTGCTGTAGATGTGCTTGCATGTTAAATTCTTAGAGTTCTAAGTAGTTTGAATGCTTGTTATGGCCTCTATGCATCCGTGTGAGTGGTTGCTATCAATCTTATAAAGTTTTGTTGAAAATTTTTTGTCACCCCCAAAATTTTATTTTCAGAAAATTGTACGCAGACATGATGAACCTATTTGGAAGGAGTTCTTTGAGGAGACAATCCTCGGGGGCATCCTCTAGTGACAGTTCTGCTCGTCGTTCTTATGTTGAACCAAGTGAAAGTTCCACACGAGATGTTGCCACCAAAACATGATTATGGCCTTGCGAAGAATATGTGCTGCGTGTGGGCATTAAAGAGGAATTTGAGCAATATGTTCAAAATGCCGGCCTCGGTCCCTACCTTTCAAATAAGTGTGAACGCCAACTTCTCACTGAATCATGGGTCAAAGGATTTACATTTTTCCCTCATGAGTCGAGGGTGTCCTTTATGGTTTATGATAAACCATTTACTATTCCATTGGAGAATTTTGCTTACCATTGCAAACTTCCATTTTGGGGTTCTCTTGATGAGCCACCCAGGGCTGAGTTCGAGTCTTTCTTGACTAGCCTTTGTTACGGTGCAAATAGGGGAGTGAGACAAGGAAGAATAAAGAGCATTCACTTTCCCGCAATTCAGTATTTTGCATTATTTAATGGGAAATGCATAGTAGGCAAGCAATATTGTAGCATACTTTGTGCGCCAGACTTGAGCCTCATTCGCACTGCTCTCACTGGTGAAAGGAATTATAACCTTGGAGCGATAGTTGCACGCAGACTTCAGCATAATGCTAATAGTGGCTGGTTCTATGGTGGAATTTATGCCACGCGTTTAGCACGAGGGCTGGGTGTTTCACCTTTGCCCTTTGATCCTATCCTCCCCACACAGTATTTAAATTTGGAAACTTTAAAAGAACATAAGATCCTTAAGGGAAAGGTTGATAATTTCACTTACAATCTAATGTTTAACCAAATATCTGTTGTGCACACATATTTGCCTGCGCCTGCTCTTTTCGATTATCACAGCAAGGGGAGATATTTTGTTCTTCAGAGCGAGGCCTGGGCTCATGACGCAGCAGTGGTAGCAGCCCGGCAGGCCGAGACTTCCGCGCCAAGAGCCTCCATGAGCTACCATGCCGACTACTACCCTCCAGGCTACTGGTCAACTACCAAGTTAGGCCAAAAGCCTAAGCTTGGGGGAGTACGTATTTCCACCGACTTTACATTCATGTCTATTTATTCCATTTGTCAGTGTCCACACTTTTTCATTGTATCATCCATGCTTAGATTTATTTTCTTGCTTTCTTCTTGTGTGTTTGATAAACTTTAGAAAAAAACCAAAAAAATAGTTATAGTTAATTTACTTTCTATGCATGCTTAATAGTAATATTAAATAGAAAACCCAAAAGATTTCCTTGTTCTTCTTCTACTTGTTGGGAGCTTTCTCATGTAAATAGTTTTTCTCATTTTTGCTTTTCCCTTATTTGCTTGTTGAAGAAAACCCAAAACTCCAAAAATATTTCAGTGTGTTTCTCTGAATTTCTTTTCTTTTTGTTCGAGTCTTACCTTGGGAGAAGACCACGATGAAATTGTTGAGTGGCTCTCATATGAATAATTGTTGAACTAATAAAGAGCACATTTTACCTTGTCTTCTCCTATTGAATAAAATGTTTGCAGATTCCAGCTTAGTCCATGGCACTCTTGCACTATTATTATTTTTATACCGTTCGGTAGTGCAAGTGAAAGGCAATAAGATGACATTCGATGAACTAGCCGTGGCAGGGAGAAACTGGTATGAACTCGACTTGTTCTATCTGTGTAAATATGTTTATCGTAGTATCCATGCTTCATCCCATTATGATTAAACATGTTTGCAATGATAATTAGAGATTATAGTTTCTCATGCCATGCATAAGTAGCTGGGAGTTGATAATGATTTATCTTGGATATCAACATAGCGTTAAAATGATCATGATGTAGTATGATGATATGGTATCCTCCTCTGAATGTTCGAGTGGCTTGACTTGGCACATGTTTATGCGTGTAGTTGAATCAAAACCAACATAGCCTCTATGATATTTATGTTCATGGTGTTCATATCCTACTCATGCTAGTGTACAGTTTTACTTATGCATGGTGATGATCGTTGTTGCTCTCTAGCTGGCCGCTTCTCAATCTAATTGCTAGCCTTCGCCTGTACTAAGTGGGAATTCTGCTTGTACATCAAAAACCTTGAACCCAAAGTTATTCCAGATGAGTCCACCATACCTACCTATATGCGGTATTACCCTACCGTCCTAAGTAAATTTGCATGTGCCACCTCTAAAAAAATTCTAAAAAAATCTGTTTTGTGCGCCTGGATCGTTCATGGAACGATAGGAGGTGGTCGGTATCTTCCATTCTAAGAGGGTTATTCTCAGGTTAAGTGTTTGTTCACTCGCCATCGCACGAGAAAATGGCAGTAATAGGGATGCCCAGTCCCAAACTACAAAATACAAAAAGAGTTAATCGCTCGAATAATCAAACAAAAACTCCCGATGGAGTCAAAACCTTTACTTTTATCGCTTGGGAACCGCCACTAGCCTTTTTAGCATGGGAGATATTGATAACTGATGGTCGTGAAGTAAATGAGAAGGGTGCATGTCTCAAAATATCATATATCTCTATTTTAAAAATTGAGCTCTGGCACCTTTGCAAATCACTGCTTCCCTGTGCGAAGGGACTATCTATTTACTTTTATGTTGTGTCATCACCTTCTAAAACAAGCGCCAGAAACTGAGAAGATCACAATTGTCATGATTTATGCATTGTGTGTAGCTAATGTTGGGTGCATCATGACTGGATCTTTTCTACCATGAATTACAATGTTTAGTCGCTGCTTGAACTTTGGAGGTGCTCTGCATTTATGTTTTGCGGTCTCAGAAAGGGCTAGCGAGATACCACCATTGTCATATTATATCATGGTTGTTTTGACAATGTGTTGCTGTTTGAGATATCTTATTATTGCTCGCTAGCTTATTATGTCATTGATATGAGTCATTATAATCTTTAAGAGTTATTGTCGACACGGTTAGTTATAATGTTGGCTGAAAACCTGGGTGCTGTTTAAGCTTATTTATGCAAACAAGAGCAAAAGAGTTCGTAAAAGTTTTTCTTTTTCACTTTTAGTTTATCAACTGAATTGCTTGAGGACAAGCAAATGTTTAAGCTTGGGGGAGTTGATACATCTCCAATGTATCTACTTTTTCTAATGCTTTTCCTCTTGTTTTGGA
Organism: Triticum urartu; assembly: GCF_003073215.2. Classification (NCBI taxonomy): domain Eukaryota; kingdom Viridiplantae; phylum Streptophyta; class Magnoliopsida; order Poales; family Poaceae; genus Triticum; species Triticum urartu. The sequence continues at coordinate 274,465,593 of NC_053027.1, forward strand.
CTCTAATTTGCATGATTTGAATGAAACTAACCCCGGACTAATGTCGTTTTCAGCAGAACTACCATGGTATTGTTTTTGTGTAGAAATAAAAGTTCTCGAAATGGAATGAAACTTTGCGAGGATTTTTTATATCAATAATAAGAATTTATGGAGCCAAGCCTACCGGAGAGGGGTACCTGGGTGGGCACAACCCACTAGGGCGCACCCCCTCTCCTGGCGTGCCTAGGTGGGTTGTCCCCACCTGGTGGCCCCGCAGACCCTGAAACTGACACTATAAAATCCTATTTTTCCAGAAAAAAAATCAGGGAGAAAGAATTATCGCGATCCATGAGACGGATCCGCCGCCAAGCCCTGTTCTTCCTCAAGAGGGCAGATCTGGAGTCCGTTTGGGGCTCCGGAGAGGGGGATCTTCGTTCTTCGTCATCACCAACCCTTCTCCATCGCCAATTCCATGATGCTCCTCACCGGGAGTGAGTAATTCCTTCGTAGGCTCGCTGGTCGGCGAGGAGTTGGATGAGATTCATCATGTAATCGAGTTAGTTTTGTTAGGGCTTGATTCCAGGTATCCACTATGTTCTTAGACTGATGTTGCTATGACTTTGCCATGCTTAATGCTTGTCACTTTGGGCCCGGGTGTCATGATTTCAGATCTGAACCGTTTATGTTATCACCATTATATTCATGTTCTAGATCTGATCTGGCAAGTAATAATCACCTACTACGTGTTATGATCCGGTAACCCCGGAGTGACAATAACCGGGACTTCATGTATTCACTATGTGTTAATGCTTTGTTTCGGTTCTCTATTAAAAGGAGGCCTTAATATCCCTTAGTTTCCAATATGGACCCCGCTGCCACAGGAGGGTAGGGCAAAAGATGTCATGCAAGTTCTTTTAATAAAGCATGTATGACTATTTACGGAATGAAGGAAATATTCCCTAAAGGCAATAATGAAGTTGTTATTTATATTTCCTTATATCGTGATAAATGTTTATTATTGATGCTAGAATTGTATTAACCGGAAACTTAGTACATGTGTGAATACATAGACAAACAGAGTGTCCCTAGTATGCCTCTACTTGACTAGCTCGTTAATCACAGATGGTTAAGTTTCCTAGCGATGGACGTGTGTTGTCATTTGATGAACGGGATCACATCATTAGAGAATGATGTGATGGACTAGACCCATCCGTCGGCTTAGCACAATGATCGTTTAGTTTATTGCTATTGCTTTCTTCATGACTTATACATGTTCCTATGACTATGAGATTATGCAACTCCTGAATACCGGAGGAGCACTTAGTGTGCTATCAAACATCACAACGTAACTGGGTGATTATAAAGATGCTCTACAGGTGTCTCCGATGGTGTTTGTTGAGTTGGCATAGATCGAGATTAGGATTTGTCACTCTGATTGTCAGAGAGGTATCACTGGGCCCTCTCGGTAATGCACATCACTATAAGCCTTGCAAGCAATGTGACTAATGAGTTAGTTGCGGGATGTTGCATTACGGAATGAGTAAAGAGACTTGCCGGTAACAAGATTGAACTAGGTATGATGATACCGACGATCGAATCTCGGGCAAGTAACATACCGATGACAAAGGGAACAACGTATGTTGTTATGCGGTTTGACCGATAAAGATCTTCATAGAATATGTAGGATCCAATATGAGCATCCAGGTTCCACTATTGGTTATTGACTGGAGATGAGTATCGGTCATGTCTACATAGTTCTCGAACCCGTAGGGTCCGCACGCTTAACATTCGATGATGATATGTATTGTGAGTTATGTTATTTGATGTACCGAAGGTTGTTCGGAGTCCCGGATGTGATCACGGACACGATGAGGAGTCTTGAAATGGTCGAGACATAAATATTGATATATCGGAAGGTTATGTTTGGACACTAGAAAGGTTTTAGATAGGTTCGGGCATTTTCCGGAGTACCGGGGGGTTACCGGAACCCCCCCCCTCCGGGGGGGTTAATGGGCCTTCATGGTCTTTAGTGGAAGAGAGGAGGCGGCGGCCAAGAGGAGGGGCATTCCCCCTGAGGGACTTCTGGAATAAGGGGTCCTCGGGCGTCCGGCCTGTTATCTATGGGCTGGACTGATGGGCTGTGAAGATACGAGGACCGAAGACTGTACCCGTGTCCGGCTAAGACTCTCCTTGGCGTGGAAGGCATGCTTGGCGAACAACTATGAAGATTCCATCTTGTGTAACCGACTCTATGTAACCCTAGATCCCCCCGGTGTCTATATAAACCGGAGGGTGTAGTCCGGAAAGGATATACTCAATACCGTAGTCATATAGGCTAGACTTCTAGGGTTTAGCCATTACGATCTCGTGGTAGATCAACTCTTGTAATACTCATATTCATCAAGATCAATCAAGCAGGAAGTAGGGTATTACCTCCATAGAGAGGGCCCGAACCTGGGTAAACACCGTGTCCCCTGTCTCCTGTTACCATCGACCTTAGACTCACAGTTCGGGACCCCCTACCCGAGATCCACCGGTTTTGACACCGACACCCCCCAAGCCCAATCCGAATTGGGAAGGGGGCCGCCCCCTTTCCTTCTCTCCCTCTTCCCTTTCCTTCCCCTCCTAGTTGGACTAGGAAAGGGGGGAACCTACTCCTAGTAGGAGTAGGATTCCCCCCTTGGGGCGCACCCCATGAGGCCGGCCGTCCCCCTCCTCCACTCCTTTATATACGGGGGAGGGGGCACCCCATAGACACACAAGTTGATTTCTTAGCCGTGTGCGGTGCCCCCTCCACAGATTTCCACCTCAGTCATATTGTCGTAGTGCTTAGGCGAAGCCCTGCGTCAATAACTTCATCATCACCGTCACCACGTCGTCATGCTGATGAAACTCTCCCCCGGCCTCAGCTGGATCTAGAGTACGAGGGACGTCACCAAGCTGAACGTGTGCAGATCGCGGAGGTGCCGTGCGTTCGGTACTTGATCGATTGGATCGCGAAGACGTTCGACTACATAAACCGTGTTACTTAACACTTCTGCTTTCGGTCTACGAGGGTACGTGGACACACTCTCCCCGCTCGTTGCTATGCATGTCCTAGATAGATCTTGTGTGATCGTAGGAATTTTTTTGAAATACTGCGTTCCCCAACAGTGGCATCCGAGCCAGGTCTATGCGTAGATGTTATATGCACGAGTAGAACACAAAGGAATTGTGGGCGGGGGTATATACATATTGCTTGCCGTCACTAGTTGTTTCTTGATTCGGCGGTATTGTTGGATGAAGTGGCCCGGACCGACATTACATGACCGCGTTCATGAGACTGGTTCTACCAACATGCTTTGCACACAGGTGGCTGGCGGGTATCAGTTTCTCCAACTTCAGTTGAATCGGATTCAATGAACAGGGTTCTTTCTGAAGATCAAAAAGCAATCAATATACCACATTGTGGTTTTTATGCCATAGGTAAGAACGGTTCTTGCTAGAAGCCCTTAGCAGCCACGTAAAACTTGCAACAACAAAGTAGAGGATGTCTAACTTGTTTTTGCAGGGCATGTTGTGATGTGATATGGCCAAGACGTGATGATTTGCTATATGAGATGATCATGTTTTGTAATAGTTATCGGAAACTGGCAGGAGCCATATGGTTGTCTCTTTATTGTATGAAATGCAATTGCCATGTAATTGCTTTACTTTATCACTAAGAAGTAGCGATAGTCATAGAAGCCATAGTTGTCGAGACGACAACGATGCTTCGATGGAAATCAAGGTGTCAAGCCGGTGTCGATGGTGATCATGACGGTGCTTTGGAGATGGAGATCAAAGGCACAAGATGATGATGGCCATATCACATCACTGATTTGATTGCATGTGATGTTTATCCTTTATGCATCTTATTTTGCTTAGTTCGGTGGTAGCATTATAAGATGACCTCTCACTAAATTTCAAGGTACAAGTGTTCTCCCTGAGTATGCACCATTGCTACAGTTCGTCATGCCAAGAAACCATGTGATGATCGGGTGTGATAAGCTCTATTTTCACATACAATGGGTGCAAGCCAATTTTGCACATGCAGAATACTCGGGTTAAACTTGACGAGCCTAGAATATGCAGATATGGCCTCGGAACACCAAGACCAAAAGGTCGAGCGTGAAGCATATAGTAGATATGATCAACATAGTGATGTTCACCATTGAAAGCTACTCCATCTCACGTGATGATCAGACATGGTTTAGTTGATATGGATCACGTGATCACTTAGATGATTAGAGGGATGTCTATATAAGTGGGAGTTCTAAGCAATATGATTAATTGAACTTAAATTTATCATGAACTTAGTCCTAATAGTATTTGCATATCTATGTTGTAGATCAATTGCTCGCGTATAGCTTCCCCGTTTTATTTATGATATGTTCCTAGAGAAAACTATGTTGAGAGATGTTATTAGCAATGATGCGAACTAGCTCCGTGATCTGAGGATTATCCTCATTGCTACACAAAAGAATTATGTCCTTGATGCACCGCTAGGTGACGGACCTATTGCAGGAGCAGATGCAGACGTTATGAACGTTTGGCAAGCTCGGTATGATGACTACTTGATAGTTTAGTGCACCATGCTTTACGGCTTAGAACCGGGACTTCAAAAACATTTTGAATGCCACTGAGCATATAAGATCTTCCAAGAGATGAAATTGGTATTTCAGACTCATGCCCGAGTCAAAAGGTATGAGACCTCTGACAAGTATTTTGCCTACAAGATGGAGGAGAATAGCTCAGCTAGTGAGCATGTGCTCAGAATGTCTGGGTACTACAATCACTTGAATCAAGTGGGAGTTAATCTTCCAGATTAGATTGTGATTGACAGAGTTATCTAGTCACTATCACCAAGTTACTAGAACTTTGTGATAAACTATAATATGCAAGGGATAATGAAAACGATTTCGAGCTCTTTGCGATGCTGAAATCGGCGAAGGTAGAAATCAAGAAAAGCATCAAGTGCTGATGGTTGACAAGACCACTAGTTTCAAGTAAAAGGGCAAGGGAAAGAAAGGGAACTTCAAGAAGAATGGCAAGCAAGTTGCCACTCCCATGAAGAAGCCCAAAGCTAGACCCAAGCCTGAAACTGAGTCCTTCTACTGCAAAGGAAATGCTCACTGGAAGCGGAACTGCCCCAAATACTTGGCGGATAAGAAGGATGGCAAAGTGAAATATATATATATATATGATATACATGTTATTGATGTGTACTTTACTAGTGTTCATAGTAGCCCCTGGGTATTTGATACTGGTTCAGTTGCTCTGATTAGTAACTTGAAACAAGAATTACAAAATGAACAGAGACTAGTTGAGGGCGAGGTGACGATGTGTGTTAGAAGTGATTCCAAGGTTGATAAGATCACCATCGCATACTCCCTCTATCTTCGGGATTAGTATTGTAACTAAATAAATGTTATTGGGTGTTTGCGTTGAGCATAAATATGATTGGATCATGTTTATTGCGATACAATTATTCATTTAAGTCAGAGAATAATTGTTGTTCTGTTTACATGAATAAAACCTTCTATGGTCTTACATCTAATGTAAATGGTTTATTGAATCTTTATCACAGTGATACACATAATATTGATGCCAAAAGATGCAAAGTCAATAATGATAGTGCAACTTATTTATGGCATTGCCGTTTAGGTCATATTGGTGTAAAGCGCATGAAGAAACTCCATGCTGATGGACTTTTGGAATCATTTGATGCTTGCGAACCATGCCTCGTGGGAAAGATTACTATGACTCCATTCTCCGGAACAATGGAGCGAGCTACTGACTTATTGGAAATAATACATATCGATGTATGCAGTCCGATGAGTGTTGTGGCTTGCGGCGGGTATCATTATTTTCTGACCTTCGCACATGATTTGAGCAGATATGAGTATATCTACTTAATGAAACACAAGTCTAAACGTTTGAAGAGTTCAAAGAATTTCAGAGTGAAGTGGAGAATCATCGTAACAAGAAAATAAAGTTGCTACGATCTGATCGCAGAGACAAAATATTTGAGTTACGAGTTTGGCCTTCGGTTGAAATAATGTCGAATAGTTTTGCAACTCACGCCACCTGGAAAACCACAGCGTAATGGTGTGTCCGAACATCATAACCATACTTTATTAGATATGGTGCGATCTATGATGTCTGTCGGTGTCAAAATCGGCGGATCTCGGGTAGGGGGTCCCGAACTGTGCGTCTAGGCCGGATGGTAACAAGAGGCAGGGGACACGAAGTTTTACCTAGGTTTGGGCCCTCTTGATGGAGGTAAAACCCTAGGTCCTGATTGATTAATATTGATGATATGGGTAGTACAAGAGTAGATCTACCTTGAGATCGAAGAGGCTAAACCCTAGAAGCTAGCCTATGGTGTGATTGTTGATGTGTATGTCGTCCTACGGACTAAAACCCTCCGGTTTATATAGGCACCGGATAGGGTTAGGGTTACATAGAGTCGGTTACAATGGTAGGAGATCTACATATCCGTATCGCCAAGCTTGCCTTCCACGCCAAGGAAAGTCCCTTCAGGACACGGGACAGAGTCTTGAATCTTGTATCTTCATAGTCCAGGAGTCCGGCTGAAGGTATAGTTCGGCCATCCGGACACCCCCTAATCCAGGACTCCCTCAATAGCCCCGAACCAGGCTTCAATGACGATGAGTCCGGCGCGCAGATTATCTTCGGCATTGCAAGGCGCGTTCTCCTCCAAATCCCGTGTACCTGTTGAATAAAGTCCGGTTTCTTGTAGATGTTTGTGCTCCTTGGCTTCTGCGCCCAATAATGGCCGCTTCCCACGTGTCAAACGAATATGAAAAGTCTGAGTGTTTTTGCATTCACATCCCTAGCCGCGTAAATGAGCTGCCCTATTTAAGGGGACGAGGATTTAGATCCAATCCACACCTTCTCCCCTCCGCGAGTGTTCATCAGAGCACATCCAACAAAGCTCCATTCCACCATGGCCAACCGTCGCAACTCCTCCCCTCGCCCTTCCAGCCCTAAGCCTGGATATTGGGAGAGATGTTCCATCCCGCATAGCGAGCTAGTGACGCTCCAGACCAAGGGATTTCTCCCCCCGGCCTATATGGTCCCGGTTCGAGCTGGTCTTGCCGTCTACAACGGCGGAGAGCAAGCAGAGAATGCCCCTAACCCCTCCAAAGGAGAGCGGGTGTGCCTCGTCCCTTACTTAATAAGGGGGCTCGGATTCCCAATCCACCCATTTCTCCGGGGGCTGTTGGAGTTCTATGGCCTCTAGCTACATCATCTCACGCCTGCCTCAGTATTGCATATCGCGGGCTTTGTAGCCCTCTGCGAGCTGTTCTTGGGTGTTGAAGCTCATTTCGGACTGTGGAAGGAGCTATTTTGCCTCGTGCCCCGTTCCAAGAAGGGGTCAATGTATCAAGTGGGCGGAGCCGAAGTGTGGCGCATCGCCGGGACCGGATATCTGTCCGGAACCCCAAAGAAGGCGTCCGAAGACTGGCCCTCGAAATGGTTTTATATAGAAGACGTCCCGCTGCCGGACCCTGTCCGGATCGGCCTCCCTGAATTCAACAGTGCTCCCTTAAAGAAGCGCCTAAGCTGGCACCCACAGAGCCCTTAGAGGGAAAGTGACAGGGACATCATTTACCTGATGGGCCGAATAAGATTGTTAGCCCATTCCGGACTATCCATGATCGGGGTTATGGCCGAATGCATTATGCGGGGGGTGCAGTCGCTTCAGTATAGAAGCCACCCCATGTGGGACTTCAACAGGGAGGACGACGCCACCCGCTACGGTCATAAGGGTCCGGATTCAGCTGCCGCTCTACTAAAGATCTTGTCCACATTGTATAAGGGAGAAGAGGAGGAATTTCTCCGCGTCAACCCTCAGGGTGGATTCTCCATGCACAATCCCCCGAGCTGGGTAAGCGGACGTATTTACTTGTCCATCCGTTTTGTATTCCCATCAGTCTGACGACTTTAACACAGGAACTGCGCCGGGCCGTTAAGGAAATAAGCAGCCCTCCTCCACAACCCGAGGACCCAGGATGGTCCCTCGACCCGGCCTCTCAAGAGGATCCGGACATATCTGTGGAGCTGATTGATGGAGTGTTTCATCAATTGAGCAAGGATAACGCCTTGGTGGCCATTACGACCGATTACCCAGGGCTAATCCTGACGCCCCAGGTACCTGAGATCGAAGTCCCAGTACCCCGAATAGGTGTCCGCCCACTCGTGTTCAGTTTCCTGATTGCAACCGAACTTTGCAGGGGAGGTTTTTAAGGCGGAAGGCCGAACCTGCGGCGACAAGCCAACGAGGGGCCGTAGGGCCCCGCGGGCAAAAAAGATGTGCAGTCCGGACCAAGGCGTCAGCGCAAAGGTATGGTGCGCCCCCTTATCACAGGTGTTATACCTTCGAGGCATATTGACACTTGCGCTCTTTTCAGGACAAAGAGACCTCGCCGGACTATATCCGGAGAGGCTGCCAATCGCGCCCCCACCAGCCAGGCTCCAAAGCCTGGTCCGGAGGCAGAGGCGAACGCATGGCACGCGCCAGACGCTCCTCCGACAGAGGATGTGGACGGGTTCTCTGCCACTAACTCTGAGGTGGAGAGTGCCATGAACCACAGGCGTCGCCGGACAATTCTTCGCGATGCTTGTTTCTCCCAAGGGGCGTTAGATGCCTTCAACTCGGGAGATGCGTACCTCCATGCCGCTCAAAATGGTCTAGCCAGAGCCACGGAGCAGTATGTAAAAGACATACGGGTAAGAAAATTCTGGTAATTATATATATATATATATATACAAGTAGCCCCCGAGACTTGAAACAGTTAGAATAACTGATTTAAGGATCATTTGTTATGCAGGTTCTTACAGAAAAGATTTCCCTACTGTCCAAGGAGCTGGAGGAGTGCAAAGCCCAACTTGAGGCCGCACTAGCCGCGGCAGGGGAGCCCAAGGAGACCCCCTTTGGTAATATACACTTCGAAAGATAAGTATTTTGCGAAGCACGGCATGGGTGCGAATCTGACAAATGAAATTGCAGATGGCGCCGGATTGAATCCGGAAAGGCAACACCTCCTACGCCAGCTAAAGGCTGGTGAGAAGGTGCTGACAAAGGTGAGGCAGGAGAAGAACGATCTCCAAGATGCCAACACCAAGCTGGGCGTCGAGCTGAAAGATGTTCGTGCCCAGCTGCCAGACTCCGTGAAGGAGAATCAGCGGTTTCGGCGCGGCATATTTAGTAAGTGCTTGAACGAACCTTTTGAAAGAAAGTTCGGCGGGGAAGTCGACAAATAGAGCAATGTCTGTAGGTGTGCTAACAGGTCGTCCTACAGAGGAGATGCCTGGTTCTACGGGTGACCTTCTTCCCGAGCTCTCGCAACTGCTCGATCGAGTTTGGCAGGCGATGCAAGGCGTCGCCCAGGCCCTGTGGCCATCCGTCTCCATGCCCGAAGGTCTTGGAGAGCTTGCGGAGAAGCTAAAGGGAGCACGGCGGCGCTTCCGATTGTGGAAGATATCAGCCTGCCGTCAAGGCGCTAGGGAGGCCTGGGCCATAGTGAAGACGCGGTACGCAAAGGCTGACCCCAACCACATGGCCGAGGTCAGTCCTGTAGGGCCCGATGGGAAGGAGATCCCTGTAAGCTTAGTATACGGCCAAGTAGAGTTGGCCGCAAAGTATTCCCAGCAGGACTGTAAATTAGACAGCCTATTAGATGGTATTGAAGAGGAATACAATCAGTCAAAATGACTATGTAATTTTAATTGGCATTTATAATGCCTTCTAGCCGGATTGTAGATCATTTGTCATGGACGACCTTTTCGCTTCAGCCTCGGGACCTGACGGTCCGGAGTGTGTCCGAATTCCCGTGCGGTTATATAGGAACCGGGGAATGCATGGAGACCAGGCGTAGGGGTCATTAGGGCTTGAACAGACAAGTGACCGACTAGTTATGTTATATTACATGGTTAGTAAGAAACATCTTCCAGGGAGAATAGTTCCGTTAGGGGTTCCTTTCCCTGGGAGGCATGCCCTAAGGTGCATGTCCATGCTGCGAAAAGAAATGCAGGAAAAACATCTGGGGGCTTATAGATAAAAATAAAAAATATCATCTTTGGTTCACCGACCGAATATTCCCTTAAGAACGCTAGCTTTCGGCTTCACCCAATCTGAGGTACACGTCCGGCTGACCCGGCAGTAACAATCGCAGAGGTGCTCCCTTTACCACCTAGTCGAACAATCGGGAACATAGGGGTAAGCACAGGAGCCAGGCAACCCAGCTTGGCCAAAACTTAAGTCATATCGATGCATATAATGGTGAATAAAAGGTACATGCGGAAGTGTGACACATGTGTTGGGCATGAAGCCCATATGAATAAGCTTCTGTTTTAAAGAAGCCCCCAGGTTTAATGAGCGCGGATAGCGCGTCACTTTATGAGCCTTTAAAGGCTATAAGAGAGAGAGAAGTAGAGAAATGTGAGACAGAAAATATATAAAAATGGACAGAGGAAGGAGACGAACACAGAGTCCGGCTCTAGGCATAGAATCTTCAGAGACGGGCTGCGTTCCATGGGTTTGGCTCGAGTCGGTTATCCGATGCATCCCGCAGGCGGTACGCTCCACCAGTCAGGACTTGGTCAATTATGAAGGGACCTTCCCACTTGGGCTTGAGTTTGTCCTTTTTCTTGTCCGGTAGTCGTAGAACTAAGTCGCCAACGTTGTAATTTTTGGCCCGTACTTCTCTGCTTTGGTATCTTCGAGCCTGCTGTTGATGGAATGCGGAACGGGCTTTTGCCACGTCACGCTCCTCCTCCAATGCGTCCAAGCTGTCCTGCTGATCGAGCTCGGCTTGTCTTTCTTCGTACATGTGCACTCGAGGTGAGTCATGAATTATGTCACAAGGCAAAACTGCCTCTGCGCCATACACCATAAAGAATGGTGTGTATCCGGTGGTGCGATTCGGCGTGGTCCGCAGCCCCCAGAGTACGGAGTCGAGCTCCTCTACCCAGTGCGTGTTAGATTCCTTGAGGGACCGCACTAATCTGGGTTTGATGCCGCTCATGATAAGACCATTTGCATGTTTGACCTGGCCGTTAGTTTGTGGGTGATAGACGGAAGCATAATCGAGCTTGATGCCCATGTTTTTGCACCAGAGTTTTACCTCGTCGGCCATGAAGTTCGTGCCGTTATCAGTGATGATGCTGTGGGGGACGCCATAACGGTGTACAACCCCGGATATAAAGTCTATCACCGGTCCGGATTCGGCCATCTTAACAGGCTTGGCTTCTATCCATTTGGTGAACTTATCCACCATGACTACTAAGTATTTTTGCTTGTGGGTTCCGCCTTTAAGGGGTCCAACCATGTCAAGCCCCCAGACCGCGAAGGGCCAAGTAATGGGGATAGTTTGGAGGGCGGTGGGTGGCATATGGCTTTGGTTTGCAAAGAGCTGGCAACCGGTGCATCGTTGGACTAAGTCCTGAGCGTCTGCCCGGGCCGTCGGCCAATAAAAGCCTGTACGGAAGGCCTTGCTTACAAGGGACCGGGCTGCAGCGTGATGACCGCCGAGTCCGGCATGAATTTCAGCCAGGAGGTTCCGCCCCTCCTCTTCGGAGATGCACCTTTGAAGGACTCCGGTAGTGCTTTTCTTATAAAGCTCTCCCCGTGGACTCTGTAGGCTTTGGATCGCCGCACTATGCAGCGTGCCTCATTTTGGTCCTCGGGGAGTTCCTGCCTAGTAAGGTAGGCGAGGAATGGTTCTGTCCACGGGGCGATGACGGCCATTATTACATGGGCTGAAGGTGTTATTTCATTGGCAGAGCCTCCGATTGTGTCAGAATGTTCGGTGTCGGGCAGTGCGGTTGGGTCCAGGCTGTTATTGTTCGGCTCCCCTTCCCATGCTACGGATGGCTTGAACAGCCTTTCCAAGAAGATATTGGGGGGGGACTACATCGCGTTTTGCGCCGATGCATGCCAGGACATCTGCCGCCTGATTATTTTCCCGGGCTATATGGTGAAATTCAAGCCCCTCAAACCGAGCTGACATTTTTAGGACGGCGTTGCGGTAAGCTGCCATTTTTGGATCCTTGGTATCGAAGTCTCCATTTATTTGGGATATTGCGAGGTTCGAGTCCCCGCGCACCTCTAGGCGTTGGATGCCCATGGATACTGCCATCCGGAGACCATGTAAAAGGGCCTCATATTCGGCTGCATTGTTGGAGTCTGTGTACATAATCTGTAGTACGTATTGAACTGTGTCTCCTGTGGGGGACGTTAAAATGACGCCAGCCCCCAGTCTGGCCAACATCTTGGAGCCATCAAAATGCATGATCCAATTTGAATATGTGCCGTACTCTTTAGGGAGTTCGGCCTCCATCCATTCTGCGACGAAGTCGGCCAAGACTTGTGACTTGATGGCTCGTCGTGGCTTATAAGTTATGTCGAACGGGAGGAGCTCAATGGCCCATTTTGCAATCTGGCCTGTTGCGTCACAGTTGTTTATAATATCGTTAAGTGGTACTTCCGAGGCTACTGTTATTGAACACTCTTGAAAGTAGTGTCGTAGCTTCCGGGATGCCATGAATACCGTGTACGCAATCTTTTGATAATGCGGGTACCGTGATTTGCAAGGAGTGAGGACAGTGGACACATAATAGACCGGCTTTTGAAGGGGGAATTTGTGTCCGTCCGCTTCTCGTTCGACGACGAGCACTGCGCTTACAACCTGATGTGTTGCTGCATTAGTTCGCCAATGTTTGGCGCGGCCAGGACTGGGTTTGTTGCCAGTATGGCTTTTATTTCGTCGAGTCCGGCCGTGGCTGCATCCGTCCATTTGAAGTGTTCGGTGTGCCGAAGGAGGCGGTAAAGGGGTAGGGCCTTTTCTCCCAAGCGGGAGATAAAGCGGCTTAGAGCCACCACGCATCCGGTTAACTTTTGTATTTGTTTGAGATCCTTTGGGATATCCAGTTGCGACAGAGCACGGATCTTGGCTGGATTTGCTTCAATTCCTCTACCGGATACAATGAAGCCCAAGAGCTTTCCGACTGGAACGCCGAAAACGCATTTTTCCGGGTTGAGCTTGATGTCGTATGTTCGGAGGTTATCAAATGTGAGCCTCAAGTCGTCTACTAGAGATTCAACATGTCTTGTTTTGACGACCACATCATCTACATATGCCTCCACTGTTTTGCCGATCTGGCTTGCCAGACATGTCTGAATCATGCGTTGATATGTTGCGCCGGCGTTTTTGAGCCCGAAGGGCATCGTGTTGAAGCAGAATGGCCCGTATGGTGTGATAAATGCCGTTGCGGCTTGGTCTGGTTCTGCCATCTTGATTTGATGGCAGCCAGAATATGCGTCGAGGAAACACAACGAATCGTGTCCTGCGGTAGCATCGATAATTTGATCGATGCGGGGGAGGGGGAAGGGATCCTTTGGGCAAGCCTTGTTAAGGTCTTTAAAATCAACACACAGGCGCCAGGATTTGTCCTTCTTTGGTACCATCACCAGGTTTGCTAGCCAGTCCGGATGTTTTATATCTCTAATGAATCCGGCCTCCAATAGCTTTGCTAGCTCCTCTCCCATGGCCTGTCTCTTAGGTTCGGAAAAACGTCGAAGAGCCTGTTTGACAGGTTTAAATCCTGTTTGGATATTTAAGCTGTGCTCGGCTAGCCTGCGTGGGATTCCTGGCATGTTTGAAGGGTGCCAGGCGAAAATGTCCCAGTTCTCTCGTAGGAACTCTCGCAATGCGGCGTCGACATCAAGGTTTAACTGTGCCCCATGGAAGCTGTTTTATTGGGGTCCGTTGGATGGACTTGGAATTTGACTATTTCGTCCGCCGGTTTAAAGGAGGTGGACTTGGATCTTTTGTCGAGTACCACATCGTCCCTATTCACCGTAGAGCAGAGCGCAGTCAGCTCCTCAGCCGCTAGGGCTTCGGATAGTGCCTCGAGGGCCAGTGCGGCTGTCTTGTTTTCGGCGCGGAGTGCTATGTCCAGATCACTAGCGAGAGTGATGATCCCGTTAGGCCCGGGCATCTTGAGCTTCATGTACCCGTAATGGGGTATTGCTTGGAAGATTGTAAACGCTTCCCGCCCTAGCAGAGCGTGATAACCGCTGCTGAACGGAGCCACCTGGAACGTGACCTCTTCGGACCTGTAATTATCCGGCGTGCCGAACACCACATCTAGTGTGATTTTTCCTGTACAGTGCGCTTCCCGACTGGGGATTATTCCTCTAAAGGTTGTGCTGCTTCACTCAATGCGGTTCCAGTCTATTTCCATTTTTTGAAGGGTCTCCTCATAAATGAGGTTTAATCCGCTGCCGCCGTCCATGAGTACCTTGGTAAGACGAAAGCCGTCTACTATTGGACTGAGGACCAATGTGGCTAGTGCTCGGGCTGTTCGGAATTTAGGTTCATCACTAGCGTTAAAGGTAATAGCCGTGTCACTCCATGGGTTTATTGTTGCTACTTGGTAGACTTCTGTAAGGCTGCGGAGTGTCCTCTTTCGCATATTATTTGATGCGAAAGTCTCGAAGACTGTTAATACCGTATTGGTGTCTCTGGGGTGGCTTTCTGTGGTCTCCGGAATTAGGAGATTTTCGCCAATTTTGGCCACCTGCCGGAGTATCCAACATGCTCTGAGGCTGTGTGTTGGTGTGGCATCCTTTGTACTGTGAATTTTACAGGGTCCATTAAGCCATCCTTCTAGTACGGTTCCATGCCCTGTAAAGGGTTTTTGCTTTTTAGTGCTTGACCCGGGTGACTGGTGATGATGCACCCTTTTATTTCGGACTGGGTTTGTATTCGGGGCCGGATTGTCGCAAAATTTTATTTCGGTTTTCCAGGCGCTTTCCATCGCACAGTACTTTCGTACAATGGACGCCAAGTCAGCGAAGCGTGTAATATCACGGCGACTTATGGCATTGAGTATTCCCTTGTCCGTGCAATTATTGCACAAGATTGAGATTTAGTCTTCCTCGCGGTAGTCCCTTAGCCTGTTCTTAACCAGGAGGAATCTAGCCCAGTAATGATGTACTGTTTCATCGGGTTCTTGCCTGATTTTGGATAGATCGCTTATGTTGGGGTGGGTGGGTGGAATTAAACCAAGCCTCACCCCATCTAAGGCTTAGAGGCCGAGGGATTTCCGAACTCGAAAATTTGGATTCCTGGATGTTGTCTAATGAATCCAGCCCGTCGCCTGACTCTAAGTTCAGGTCTTGAGTGATATCCTTCCCTCTGCGGGTATCCGGCTTGGAGGGATCGGGAATCCGGACGTAGCGAGTCCTTAAGATAGATGAAGGGTCGCCGCACTGTCCCTCTACCACGGCAACGTGATGGGTGACTTGGGGAGAGTTAATCTCTCTCAGATCGGTTTTAGGCCCAATCTGGTCGTAATCCGTAGCGACTCCCAGGGCGGTGAAGCGATCCAAGAGCTCGTTTATGGAGGAAAGCTCCATTGGATCTAACTGCTCGGTGAGTTCCGAGCTGACATGAAGATTGTTTTCGATGGCTCGAGAGGTCATCGTTGGCGCAGAAGCCGAACATGCGGTCCTAAGAAAACCACCTAGCTGGAGGGTTTGGCCAACAGCCAAAGCTCCCTTAGCAACGGTGCCGTCTTTAAAGACGGGGCGAGGCATCCTTCCTGATGGCGACGACACAGAGGAACTCTCAATGAAAGCACCAATGTCGGTGTCAAAACCGGCGGATCTCGGGTAGGGCGTCCCGAACTGTGCATCTAGGCCGGATGGTAACAGGAGGCAGGGGACATGAAGTTTTACCCAGGTTCGGGCCCTCTTGATGGAGGTAAAACCCTACGTCCTACTTGATTAATATTGATGATATGGGTAGTACAAGAGTAGATCTACCTCGAGATCGAAGAGGCTAAACCCTAGAAGCTAGCCTATGATGTGATTGTTGATGTGTATGTCGTCCTACAGACTAAAACCCTTCGGTTTATATAGGCACCGGATAGGGTTAGGGTTACATAGAGTCGGTTACAATGGTAGGAGATCTACATATCCGTATCGCCAAGCTTGCCTTCCACGCCAAGGAAAGTCCCTTCCGGACACGGGACGGAGTCCTCAATCTTGTATCTTCATAGTCCAGGAGTCCGGCTGAAGGTATCGTCCGGCCATCCGGACACCCCCTAATCCAGGACTCCCTCAATGTCTCTTACCGATTTACCACTATCATTTTGGGGTTATGCATTAGAGACATCTGCATTCACGTTAAATAGGGCATTGTCTAAAAATCCGTTGAGAGGACACTATATGAACTGTGGTTTAGCAAGAAACCTAAGCTGTCGTTTCATAAAGTTTGGGGTTGTGATGCTTATGTGAAAAAGTTTCAGCCTGATAAACTCAAACCCAAATTGGAGAAGTGATCTTCATAGGATACCCAAAAGAAATTGTTGGCTACACCTTCTATCACAGATCTGAAGGCAAGATCTTCATTGCTAAGATTGGATCCTTTCTAGAGAAGGAGTTTTCTCTCAAAAGAAGTGAGTGGGAGGAAAGTACAACTTGATGAGGTAACTGTACCTTCTCCCGAATTGGAAAGTAGTTCATCACACAAATCAGTTCCAGCGATGCCTACAACGATTAGTGAAGAAGTTAATGATGATGATCGTGAAACTTCAGATCAAGTTACTACCAAACCTCGCAGGTCAACCAGAGTAAGTTCCGCACCAGAGTGGTACGGTAATCCTGTTCTGGAAGTCATGTTACTAGACCATGACGAACCTACGAACTATGAGGAAGCAATGATGAGCCTAGATTCCGCAAAATGGCTTAAGGCCATGAAATCTGAGATGGGATCCATGTATGGTAACAAAGTATGGAGTTTGATTGACTTGCCCGATGATTGGTGAGCCATTCAGAATAAATGGATCTTCAAGAGGAAGACGAATGCTGATAGTAGTGTTACTATCTACAAAGCTCGAATTGTCACAAAAATGTTTTCGACAAGTAGAAGGTGTTGACTACGATGAGATTTTTGCACTCGTATCGATGCTTAAAAGTCCATCCGAATCATGTTAGCAGTTGCCACATTTTATGAAATCTGGCAAATGGATATCAAAACTACATTCCTTAATGGATTTATTAAAGAAGAGTTGTATATGATGCAACCAGAAGGTTTTGTCAATCCTAAAGGTGCTAACAAAGTGTGCAAGCTCCAGCGATCCATCTATGGACTGGTGCAAGCATCTCGGAGTTGGAATATACGCTTTGATGAGTTGATCAAAGCATATAGTTTTATACAGACTTTTGGAGAAGCCTGTATTTACAAGAAAGTGAGTGGGAGCTCTGTAGCATTTCTGACATTATATGTGGATGACATATTGTTGATCGGAAATGATACTGAATTTCTGGATAGCATAAAAGGATACTTGAATAAGAATTTTTCAATGAAAGACCTCGGTGAAGCTGCATACATATTGGGCATCAAGATCTATAGAGATAGATCAAGACGCTTGATAAATTTTTCAATGAGTACATTGCTTGACAAGTTTTTGAAGTAGTTCAAAATGGAACAGTCAAAGAAGGAGTTCTTGCCTGTGTTGCAAGGTGTGAAATTGAGTTAAGAATCAAAACCTAACCACGACAGAAAATAGAAAGATAATGAAGAGTCATTCCCTATGCCTCAGTCATAGGTTCTATAAGTATGCTATGATGTGTACCAGACCTATTGTATACCTTAGCATGATTTTGTCAAGGGAGTACTGTCGTGGGTTTGTCACGGCAGATGTCCTCATGAAAGGACTTAGTGATGGAGCCATCGCTACGGGTTAGCTTAAGGGGTTAAACCGGACAAGGGACACGGGGAATTTTATACTAGTTCGGCCCCTTCGAGGAAGGTAAAAGCCTACGTCTAGTTGTGATTGGTATTACTAGGGTTTCGAAGGTCGGGGAGCGAATCTACTTTGTCTGGCTCTCGAGTTGTTGTTATCTATCCCTAAACTGTGGCAGGGTCGTCCTTTATATACATAGGTTGACGCCCGCCGGACTACAAAGCCCCAAAGCCGGATCATAAACGTGTCCGGTTCGGTCTCTACTCTCCCTATCTTATCATACAAGTTATTTGAGTAGGTCGGTTTACATTTACAGGCTATAACCCGCCTTTGGGCCTTGGGCCTTCCTTAAAGCGCCATTATCCTCACATCTTCATGGGCTTCTAATCTTCAAAGAGTCAATCCGGCTACATAAGGCCGGTTTACCTCCAGTAGTAATATCCCCAACATTAGGCCCCAGATTGGTTTGAACTTGTTCATGTCAATCTTCCATACTTAGAAAAAATCTTCTCTCCTATCTTCACTTTTGATCTTGTAAATCGCCATGACGTCATATTTCAAAATTATGATAAACCGCCCTGATGTCATCCATCCATTGATGTTGGAGATTACCTTCATTTAATATATATTCAGTCATCGAGGCGACACCTTTATTAACTTATCCATTTTTTGGGCTCCTCGATTCCTGTGCTTGCCGTTTTATCGCTTCACCTTATAAATAGGGCCGAGGGGTCATTTTCACCTTTTCCCCTGCGTGCCTCTTCGCGTCTTCTTCCTTTAGTACCGGTTGGAGCCACTACCCGGTACTAAAGGGTGTGCGCTGCCAGACGAGGGGCGCAGAAGTTTAGTCCCACCTCGCTAGCCGAGGGGCACTCGCACCTGCTTATAAGCCCCGCTGTCGCTGCTATCTCGAGCTCCTCTCTTAAGCAGGCCTTCTGGGCCTACCTCTGCTGCGATGCCCTGTTGGGCCTACTGGTCTAGCGGGCCTGCATCCTGGCCCAACTAGAATTTGGGTTTCTAGTCGTATGCAGGCCGCTGTGGCCCAGTAGGTGGGCTTTTTTTCTTCTTATTTTTTGCTTTATTTATTTTTGTTTTATTTATTTTTGAGTTGTTTTTTTTGCTGTATTTAGAGTTTCTTTTTGAATATGTTTGCTTTAGGTACAAAAAATTACAAACTTTCTGTTAGTACCGGTAGTTTACAAATTTGAATAGTTTAAATTTTGAATTATTTGAAATTTGTGTGAATCACTAGTTTGTGAATAACTTAACTTTGAAAATAGATTTGTCAGTGATTCTTTTTTCTTATGTTTAATATTAGTGTGTTTTATCATTATATTCAATTTGGTAATGCTTAGGTTATTTAAAAAATGAAATTCCTTTGTAACGGATGAGTTTTCGTCCGAAACCCTGATACTTCGAAAGAGATTGTCCATTTTGTACACAAAGTGCATCCAGTTTTTGCGGTAACCCTCTCTACTTTTTTGCACATGCTATGTGGGTGAAATTATAATACCATGCCAACTTTCAACCTTTTATGAGTTCATTTGAAATGCTTTTCAATTTCAGGGTCATTTTGTTGAAAAAATCAGTAAATGCATGAAAGAATTTGCTTGCACATAAAATTTCTTCGCGTTTCAAATGCCAAAACAAATAACTAGCTACCCTAACTATTACAGAGATTCCCTCCTGGGTGTGAAACACAAAAGAAAGTGATGATAGTGAAGCTGATCACATCCCAGATCTTTGGGTGTGAAACTTTTTCTTCGCGTGTGTCCCTTTGCGCCGTAGGCACGGAAAATCTTCATCATTTAACTGGATGCTCGGGTCAATATTCACTGTGAATGGAGCAATTTCATCAAACTTTTCATAATCTCCTAACATGTCTGTCTTGTCATCCACTCCCACGATGTTTCTCTTCCCAGAAAGAACTATGTGCCGCTTTGGCTCATCGTACAATGCATTCGCTTCCTTATCTTTTCTTTTTCTCGGCTTGGTAGACATGTCCTTCACATAGAAAACATGTGCCACATCATTGGCTAGGACGAATGGTTCGTCTGCATACGCAAGATTGTTGAGATCCACTGTTGTCATTCCGTACTGCGGGTCTTCCGTTACCCCGCCTCGTGTCATATTGACCCATTTGCACCGAAACAAAGGGACCTTCAAACCACGTCGATAGTCAAGTTCCCATATGTCCTGTATATAACCATAATATGTTTCCCTTCCCGTCTTGGTTTCTGCATCAAAGCAGACACCACGGTTTTGGTTGGTGCTCTTCTTATCTTGGGCGATCGTGTAAAATGTATTACCATTTATCTCGTACCCTTTGAAAGTCATTATATTCGAAGATGGTAACTGGACAGCAAGTACATGTCATCTTCAATAGAGGCGTCATGCATGGTACGTGTCTGCAACCAGCTAGCGAAACTCCTGGTTTGTTCACGTGTAATCCAGTCATCAGACCGCTCCAGGTGTTTGGAGCGTAGCAAATTCTTGTGTTCATCCATATACGGAGCCACCAAGGCGGAATTCTGTAGAACTGTGTAGTGTGCTTCAGTGAGAGAATGTCCGTCCATACATATTATTTGTTCCCCTCCTAGCGTGCCTTTTCCATCTAGTCTGCCCTTATGCCACGATTCAGGAACACCAATCGGCTTCAGGTCAGGAATAAAGTCAATACAAAACTCAATGACCTCCTCATTTTCATGGCCCTTGGAGATGCTTCCTCCTCATTTTCATTGCACCAAATCATTCTCTAACCTTGGTATGATTTCTGGATCGATTACCTTCTGAGAGATTGCATTGAGGAATGCACATAGCTTCACAATGGCTAATCGAACATTTTCTGGTAGAAGCCCCCTCAATGCAACCGGAAGCAGTTGTGTCATAATCACGTGGTAGTCATGAGACTTTAGGTTCTGGAACTTTTTCTCTGCCATGTTTATTATTCCCTTTATATTTTACGAGAAGCCAGACGGTACCTTAATACTGAGCAGGCATTCAAAGAAGATTTCCTTCTCTTCTTTGGTAAGAGCATAGCTTGCATGACCCTAATGTATGCCGTCTTTTCCGTTCATACGTTGCTAGTCCTCCCGTGCCTCAGGTGTATCTTTTGTCTTCCCATACACGCCCAAGAAGCCACTACCCGGTACCGTCGCTCAGCCTCAGGAGCTCCGCCACCACCGTCGACCGTCGCCTCTGCTCCGACCCTGGCCGCTACATCACTCTGAACGCATCAGAATACTGTGGCGCCTTTCCGCTTCCTCACCAGCTCCGGTAAGTTCTCTGCTTTTTTTGCCACAGTTCTGTTCTAGGGTTTCGACGTTCTTCGCAGTTCTTCCGAAGTTCATCAGTGCTGTTCTTTCATGTTCTTCCTTTAGTATGTAGATGAACACTTCATGCTTGACGTATCTCTTGCCGTAGCTAACCTACCATGGTCATCACAAATCCTTATGCACAAAGAACTGATCTAGTCTGTCATAAATTGCTTCAGTTCTGCACCCCTTCAAGATCCAATTATTTTTGCTTTTGTCTTATCTTAGATCCGAAAGTTTTATATGTCACTATGAGATCTGTTTCTATGTTCCTGTGAGATCTGTTTCTCCTCGCACCAATATAGGCGGTTTGACCTTGTATAAACAGTTTATGCCATTAGCCCTCTGATAAACCGGAGGAGCATTTTACCTTCATAATTATGCTCCGGTTTAATAGTGTCTCAGCAATCCTGTGCTAGTATACCCTTTTTCTCTTATTGCATTGGTCTCCGGGTTGTACCATTTCACATATCAGTATGTTTCTTACTCCCTTGTCTCTTGTATATAATCATGCGTAATTTATAAACCGGCCTTTCATTTTCATTTTGTTCGCTTTGCAATGGCCAAACAATTCACTGCCTGCAACTAGGCTCGTTCCCGGGTTACTGAGGCTCAGTTGAATGAGATGGTTAGCATCGGCTCTCTGCCTAAGAAAACTGAGATCAAATGGCGAGTACCAGGAACAGAAAATCCTCCAACCCCAAGGCAGGGCGAGGTGGTGGTCTTTGTTGACCATATAGGCCGTGGTTTCAAACCGCCAGGGTCAAAGTTTTATCGAGATGTGCTTGCCAGCTTCCAACTGCATTCCACAAGATATTGGTCTCAACTCAGTTTCCAACTTATGCAACTTCTAGGTCTTCTGTGAAGTATATTTACAAGAAGAACCAACTGCAGAACTGTTCTGGGATTTCTTTCACTTAAACCGGTGCACAGAGTTTGTAAATGGCCCGAACACAGAACTTGGTGGTGTCTCGATTCAGAAGTGGAAAGAAGTGGAATTTCCTCATGCCAAACATCATAGTCACCCAAAGGAATGGAACCAGACATGGTTTTATTGCAGAGACACTTCGCCTGAGGATGAAAATCCCCTCCCCGACTTTCGTGATCACAGACTATCCAATACTCACCCAATGCCACAATGCCTGAGCTCTTCAGAAAGGGCGAAATACGCTCCTCAACTCGCCAAGCTCCGGGCCTTTATGGCAAACGGTTTAACATGCATGGATTTTGTGCGCTGTTGGATATCCTGGAGTATCTTGCCGCTAAGCCGGCGTCCCGGTTTAATGTGCGAATCTACCAGTGAGGTTGACGACCCCAACGCAATTGCAACATCCAATTATCGGAAGAAGAAGTTACTGAAGGTGTAAAGAAGATTCTAAATGAATCGGAACTGGTCTGTAGTCAAACCGGTCTGAGTCCCTTCTATGCCAAGAACAAACCGCCTGCTGTAAGCATTACACTTCCTCTTCATCTCTAATATCTTTAACTTATACAATCTGTAACCCTTCTTATTTATATATATAGGGTGATGACCCCTTCTGGAAACGGAAATCCATAGAGAAAGCGGCAAAGCCAACTGGAGACAAAGCGGTCAAGCCATCCCGCCCAAAACCAAAGCCGTAAAATGGACGTCAAAGCAGAAAACGGCTGACGGGGTTAATATGGAGCTTGATGATGATACTAATGATCCAGAAGTTGAGGTAGAACTTGACTCACTTGGCTCTCTTTTTATGCATCTTGTTAACAATGATCTTCCTCAGGAGGATGCAGAAGCTAGTCAAGCTGATGACGTAGAGGTAATTACCCTTTCCTCTGGTTCAGACTCTATGCCAACACAAAAAAACTCGCCAAGCAATCCGAAAAGTAAGCTTTTCTCATCCTCTTGCTCACTTGGATCCAACATTTATTTTGAAGAATCAACAGCATGAAGCTCGCCGGACAACCCGGCACAGTGGCCAACAGGTCACTTCAACCGGTTTACCTGACACTCCGGTTCGGAAGCGCCGGTCTGAGGTCTCTCCGACTTCTGACCATTCTTACCCCAAGGCAGGTTATTTCAGACAACCTCTTAATCCGTCTGATTCAAATTATCAGGTGACACCTCCTTCCTCTTCTGGTGAATCGACAGCAACTCAACTCCCCCCTTTGAAAACTGTGGTTGGGTGAGTTGTAAAAACCTTTCCTTTCAATGCGCCCTACATCCTTTTAATAGCATATTAATCCTTTTTTATTCTGTGTGCAGGGCCAAAGCCCGACCCAGCAAGAAAGCTCGGGTCACCAATCCGCCAGAAGACCCTATCGCCGAAGAAGAAGAACCAAGAGGTGAACCGGAACAGACTGGTGAACCGGAAGGCCCCCATCCTGAAACTACTTTTGATGATCCGCCCCTTGAAGGCTAACATACCAATGAACCAACATATGTTGAGACTGCCGCACCCGATACTGAATCGGCAGAACCAAACCGGGCTAGTCCGATGAAAGACACTGAAATTCCATCATCATCCATCAAAAATCCTGAAGGCCAAGGTGATGACGTTATTATTACTGGAATAGGCCACAGCTCTCCTGGCCATCCCGTCATTTTAGCTCATCATAGTGCCAAAGAAGAGCAAATTGCCAGGGATAAAGGTAAATGGAGCAGCGATTTATCAAACTATGTTCATCCTAACGCTGATGAGCTTCATTCCGGCTTCTTGAACCGTCTGCACTCAAACCAGGATTATGAAGCCGGTTTGGTGAACTTGATGAAAGAGCGATTTGAGGTAAATTCTTCTCCCTTTGTATATTGATTTGTAGCTGAAACTCTATCCCAAGTAGCCCCCAAGGGCTGTTTTATGATTGTTAATCACAAACCGGGTCTTTGTAACACTTCAAGCATCCCATCATTGATCCTTGCAATGGCGTGTCACCAATAATAGATAAGACTCATCTTGAAAAAATTAGATAACTTTCTGCAGCATAGCCCCCAAAGGCCGGTTTAACTTGGCAAGTTAATCCGGTTTTTAATTCACACAGCCGTTTTAGAACAGACGCACATTAGCCCCCAAGTGTCAAGGATAATGCTTGCATTGTTCTGGAGACTTGTATAAAGTGTAGTATTTGTGAGCAAATAGGCATTAGCCCCCAAGTATGAAGTGTATAACTTGTTATATGCTTTATACTTAGTGCATAAATATGTTGTTTGTTGAATATACCTTCAATGTTGCAGGCTGAACTGAGAAGCAAAGATGCCCAAAATTCTGATTTGCAAGAAAATGTGAAGTCTCAACAAGCCGAAGCCGCAAAAGCCAAAGAGGAGCTGACCCAGGCCCTGGTCGGAATGGAAAAGCTAAAAGAATCCTTCAACCAGGATCGTGCTTAATGGGAAACCGAAAAAGCCGGTCTAACCAAAAGAGCTGTAGACGTTGAGGCAGCCCTGAAACCATTGGTTGAAGAACTAGCCGGTTTGAAGTGCCAAATCAATGCTATGACCTCTGCTATCTTTGGTAAGTGTCTGCTTATGTATGTTGCGCTAGTCAATGAATCTTAAAACTGACCAAAATGTTGATAAAATCTTTGGCAGGCACTCGGATCACTCATCTTGGTGCAGATATGCAGATGAAGCTCAAAGCGGCATATACATTGGTTGAGCAGCTATACTCTGGGTCTCAGCGGGCCATTAGTACGGCGGCTTATAACAAACCAGCTCCAACTTTGATTAAGGAGACCCTTGAGAAGCTGGGCATGTTACCAGCCCGTATTGCTGAGTTGAAGAGAGCCGCTGGCAGAGCAGGAGCTTTAACCGCCCTTATTCGAGCCAAGGCCTGGATTCCAGACCTTGAAGTGGAGGATATCATTAAAGGATATCCAGGCGTTAAAGAAGACGGTTCAAACTTCGACAATGATGATCTTCGGCGGCTGACCAAACAGATGCGGCCAGCGGCCATCAAGTTGGCTGAGGATACCGATTTGTCTCATTTTCAACCGTTTTATGATGCAGAAGGGAAAAGACAGCCGACCGACATCCATGAAGTTGAAGAACTTGTGCCTCCGATTCGTAAGCACACTTACGCCCCTGATATTAACCCTTCTGATCTTATCCATGAGGAAGCAGTGTTCCAAGCTTTAACCGGAATCGATTGGTCAACGGCTGATTTCCAGCGTCTGGGGAGGGATGAAGAAGTGCCTACATCAACTGATCCGCAACCGTCAAACTGTCGTGATGAAGAGTCCTGATCTGGTCGCCGGTTTATATGGCTACTGTGAAAAACAATGGCACTGTTTGAGCCGCTTTGAAGCTTCATGTAATAGGATAGCTGAAACTCTGTTTATCTGCCATGCCATTGAGCATGTTTCGTAATGCTTTGTGACAATCTGTGTCGCCTTTCGGGATATATTTTATGCATAACCCATGATGAATTGCCTTCCTGGGTACAAAAAACTTAAAAGTGTCTAGCGGTTTACCGCTAGACATGTCATAATATCCAAGAAGGATATAGTACTTTAGATGAATAATCAAGTGTTTGTACAAAAAATAATGTACAGAACATACCTCATTGATTGACCAAACGTGTATACAACAAAGGTGTTAACACCAATCCGGGACGTTTGATAATTTTATCTTCATAATGCTGGTCTATATATTAAACCGGGCCGATATAACTACCGGATTTTCATTATGACACTGGTTATTTAGTCAAATCAGACCGGGTCAATGAACACCGGTTTATAATTGATCATGTGCCAACAACTGGTAGTTGAAAATCAAGCCAGGTCAAGGACGCTGGTTTATCAAAAAATACTTATGATTTTCAATAAACAAAATTCAAATAGGAAAATATGCGAGGCTTTTTACGAGCTACCAGGCTCCAAATCGAGGCTTTTCATGGGCTGCTAGGCCTCTGAGTTAAACCATTTAACAAAGCCTTTTAAGATGGGCCTCCAATTAACCAATCATCATTTTAACTGTGACAAGTTCAGGGTCTGTAAAAGATTGACTTGTCAAATATTCGATGGGTCATACCAAGATTACCTGGATAGGAGTGGCTTACTTGATGAAGGCAGACTAACCCGGGTTTTTAGGTGAATACACCAGGCTTCCAAGCCGTGGCTTGATAGCCAATTACGAGGGTCCTTTCAAACTCTTTGTTGCTTTGAAAAAAAGAGCCCCCAAGTAACTTTGTGAGCAATGCTTAGTGTGCGCCTATGTTTGAGTCTGTACTGTGTACAACACTCTCTTTGGCTCCACAAGTTTTTCCTTTTGTGGCTGAAATGCCTATCAAGAGGTGTAGCTGTGGTTCAAACATGACCAAGCCCCCTAGTGATTTTCTTTATCTCTATGCAGCTGCTAAAGCCGGTTTAACAAAGACTCCGCTTTGTCAGTTAACTTGTAAAAGCACACACATGATATAAGAAAGAACAGATACCCCGCTTATAACGGAGGCTCCGGTTTATTATATGATATATACACTGTCATAAATATGTACAGATGAAGAGCCTATGGCTTCAAGTATAGTAAGGCCGAAGGAGAGCTATGTTCCATGCCCGCTTTGTGTCCTCCTCCGATTGACGTGAGTCTTCATGCTCTCGAACATCAATGAGGTAGTTGTGCAGATTTTTGCTGACCACAAAATGTCCTTCCCAAGGGGGGATAACTTGTGCATATCAGTCTGATCCTAGATGAGCTGAAGCACCAAATCACCTTCTTGAAAGGTTCTAGTTTTAACCCAGCGGTTGTGATAACGTCGAAGATCTTGTTGATAAATCGCCGAACGTGCTGCTGCAAGATCACGCTCTTCATCCAACAGGTCCAGAGAATCCTGACGTGCCTTCTCATTATCAGTTTCAACATAAGCTGCCACACGGGGCGGATCGTGACGGATGTCACTAGGAAGAACTGCCTCCGCTCCATAAACCATGAAGAAAGGTGTGTAACCCGTAAACCTATTGGGTGTGGTGTTGATGCTCCATAACATAGAAGGTAGCTCCTCAACCCAACAACCCGGTGTCTGTTTTAAGGGAACCATAATCCTTGGTTTGATACCCCGTAGAATTTCTTGATTTTCCCTTTCCGCTTGACCATTAGATTAGGGGTGAGCCACTGATGCTAGATCAAGCCGGATGTGCTCACGTTGACAGAATTCTTCCATCTCCCCTTTTGATAGATTAGTACCATTATCTGTTATAATGTTGTGTGGAAAGCCAAACCGGAATATCACCTTTTTGATGAACTGAACCGCCGTGGCTGCATCACACTTGCTGACTGGCTCTGCCTCCACCCATTTAGTGAATTTATCAACTGCTACTAATAGGTGGGTCTTCTTGTCCTTAGAGCGCTTGAAGGGTCCAACCATATCAAGCCCCCAAGTTGCAAACGGCCACGTAATTGGAATCATCCGCAACTCTTGAGCCGGAACGTGCGCACGGCGGGCAAACTTTTGACATCCATCACATCTCTTGACTAAATTCTCCGCATCAGCATGTGCCGTCAACCAGTAAAAACCATGGTGAAAAGCTTTGGCAACCAATGACTTTGAACCGGCATGGTGACCACAATCCCCTTCATGGATTTCTCGCAAAATCTCACGACCTTCTTGAGGAGAAACGCAACGCTGAATTGCTCCTGAAACACTGTAACGATGTAACTCCCCATTGAGTGTGGTCATGGACTTAGAACGCTGGATTATCTGTCGAGCCAACGTTTCCTCGTCTGGTAACTCCCCCCGGTTCATGTAATCCAGATATGGGATCGTCCAATCCGGTATGGCATGCAGAGCTGCCACCAACTGAGCCTCCGGATCAGGAATAGCCAAATCTTCTTCAGTTGGTATTTTGACTGACGGATTGTGCAACACATCAAGAAAGACATTGGGCGGAACCGGTTTACGTTGGGAACCAAGACGACTTAAAGCGTCTGCCGCTTCATTCTTCCGCCGGTCTATATGGTCCACCTGATAACCTTTAAAGTGACCAGCCACTGCGTCCACCTCTCTCCGATATGCAGCCACGAGTGGGTCCTTAGAATCCCAAGTGCCAGACACCTGCTGAGCCACTAGATCTGAATCGCCAAAGCACTTAACCCGGCTCAAATTCATCTCTTTAGCCATCCGAAGACCGTGGAGTAAAGCCTCATATTCAGCTGCATTGTTAGTACAAGGGAACATTAAACGGAGGACATAACAAAACTTGTCACCTCATGGGGAAGTTAATACGACTCCAGCCCCGAGCCCTCCAACTGTCTGGACCCATCAAAATGAATAGTCCAATATGTATTATCTGGTTTCTCTTCAGGTGCCTGTAACTCCATCCAATCATTGATGAAATCCACGAGTGCCTGGGACTTGATCGCCGTGCGGGGTATATATTTGAGCCCATGAGGTCCAAGCTCAATGGCCCACTTGGCAACCCGGCTAGTTGCCTCTCTGTTTTGAATGATGTCGCCCAGAGGAGCTGAACTAACCACTATGATGGGATGGCCCTGAAAATAGTGTTTAAGCTTCCGGCTTGCCATAAACACCCCATACACCAGTTTCTGCCAATGTGGATACCTCTGTTTTGACTCAATGAGCACCTCACTGATATAATAAATAGGCCGTTGAGCTGGATACTCCTTGCCAGGCTCCTTGCGCTCTACCACAATGGCTATGCTAATAGCCCGGGCATTAGCAGCCACATATAATAATAATGGCTCTTTATCGATCGACGCTGCAAGCACGGGCGGTTCAGCTAGCTGCCTCTTCAGATCCTCGAACGCCTTATCAGCTGCCTCACTCCAGACAAAGTTATCTGTTTTCTTGGGCATCTGATATAAGGGGATGGCCTTCTCTCCAAGGCGGCTGATAAACCGGCTCAAGGCTGTAATCCGGCCAGCCAGACATTGAACATCATTAATACACGCCGGTTTAGCCAAGGATGTAATTGCTGCAATCTTTTCCGGATTAGCCTCAATGCCTCTGTTTGAAACCAGAAAGCCTAAGAGCTTGCCTGCCGGGACACCGAAAACACACTTCTCCGGATTGAGCATCATCTTGTAAACCCAGAGATTGTCAAAGGTTTCCCGTAGATCATCTATCAATGTCCCCTCCTTTCTGGATTTGACCACAATATCATCCACATACGCATGAACATTGCGCCCAATTTGTTTATGAAGGCAATTCTGAACACATCGCTGGTAAGTCGCCTGGGCACTCTTGAGTCCAAAGGGCATGGAAACATAGCAGAAGGCTCCAAAGGGAGTTATGAAGGCTGTCTTCTCCTGGTCCTTAACCGCCATTTTGATGTGATGATAACCAGAGTAAGCATCCAGAAAACACAAACGGTCACAACCCGCCGTAGCATCAATTATCTGATCAATGCGAGGGAGAGCAAAGGGGTCTGCAGGGCAAGCCTTGTTTAAATATGTGTAGTCCACACACATGCGCCAAGTGCCGTTTTTCTTAAGAACCAGCACCGGATTGGCTAACCACTCTGGATGAAAAACTTCGACAATAAACCCAGCAGCCAACAGACAGGCTACCTCTTCACCTATAGCCTTGCGTCTCTCCTCGTTGAAACGGCGGAGGAACTGCCAGACCGGTTTGAACTTAGGATCAATGTTGAGTGTGTGCTCAGCGAGTTCCCTCGGTACACCTGGCATGTCAGAAGGTTTCCATGCGAAGATGTACCGATTCTCATGGATGAACTCGATGAGCGCACTTTCCTATTTGGGATCCAGGTTAGCGCTGATGCTGAACTGTTTGGATGAATCGCCAGGAATAAAGTCAACCATCTTAGTGTCCGTAGCCGATTTGAACTTCAACAATGGATCATGCTCCGTAGTTGGCTTTTTTAAAGAGGTCATGTCTGCCGGATCAACTTGCTCCTTATAGAATTTTAACTCCTCCGTGGCACAAACCGACTTAGCATAAGCCGCATCGCCTTCTTCACACTCCAAAGCAATCTTTCTACTTCCATGTAGTGTGATAGTCCCTTTATGACCTGGCATTTTAAGCTGTAGATAAACATAACATGGCCTTGCCATAAACTTAGCATAAACCGGCCGCCCAAACAAGGCGTGGTACGGACTTTTGATCTTTACCACCTCAAATGTCAATGTTTCTGACCTTGAATCGTAGTCATCTCCAAAAGCTACATCCAAAGCTATCTTACCAACAGGATATGCAGACTTACCAGGCACCTCACCATGAAAGACCGTATTTGACGGTTTAAGATCCTTATCTGTCAACCCCATACGGCGGAATGTATCATAATACAAAATATTAATACTACTTCCCCCATCCATGAGCACTTTAGGGTGTGTTTGGTAGCTGTTCCCACCCTAGCATAGTTGTTCCCATTTGAGACATGCTTAGTCTAGACATGCTCAGTACATGCAACTGCAGTTGTTTGGTAGCAATGTATGTACTGATGCATGCTGAGCTGAGACTGTGTTTGGTAGGCTGCATCAGACGAGACATGTTGCACAGAGACTGTGTTTGGTAGCCTGTATCTGAGGTATGTTGCATGAATGATTTTTTTGCCGCCAAGACAAATATTGAAACAACATTTCGACAACCATGGAACAATTAGAGCAATAAAATGTTACCATGCCAACATAATTTGAACAATGATAATATAAATAAAATAATCAACAATTAACATAACACATGATAACCTTGATTTGAAGCAGTGCATCACTAGATTCATATTACATCAGAATAATAACCATAATTCGTACCAGTGCATCACTAGATTCATATTACATAGTCTCATTTGAAGTCCACCTTATAATAGGCATTACAGAAGGGATAGTCTCATCAAGCACCAACTAACAACAACTCAAAGAAGACCGGGATTGGCTTTCAAGATTCGCTTGAACGATGCTTTTCGAACTTCATCATCCATCTTCACAAAGTTAAGGCCTTTTGCTTTATGTTCTGTGAGATAATCTAAAACAGCCAAGCGCTCATCTTGATCAAACACAAGAAGGTCCATGACAGCCTTGTACAAGTCAGGGTGTGTTTCAGCATGGCAAGTGTTGTTGATAGCACTTGCAATCTCACGCATAGCATCAGTCATGTTGCTACACTGGATTGAGTCCTCCTCTGTCAAGCCAGATGCCCTCTTTCTCTTCTTATTTGAAGTAGGAGAAGGGTCCTGAGTGGCACTAGCAGTAGGAAGTACAAAGTTAGATCCAGGAAGATGTTGCAATACCTCATCTGTTGTTCCTCCCCCCTCCATGACATTCGGTTTATCCTTGTCTTCCACAACAATAGGCGTTCCTAGGGGCACACCGGGGCCCATTGCATATTTCCCAGTGGCATGCTTATTAGCAAAGCAAAGTTCCATATAGTCGTAGTTCTCGAGTGGAGAATTGAGCAATTCAGCATCTGCTGGATGATCCTGCAACACCATTTGAACAAAAATAATTAACTGAGACATCATTTCAGCTATGAAACATCATTATTTTTGGCAAAACTATATCATTTTAACACTCTTTGAGCACTAAGATAACTCATTTCAGCATTCAAAAAAGGCTGGTACATGGACATGCATACTTGAGTGTGGCCCAAATAGTGTTGTTCTTCTAGCACTACCATCTTCTTGTCATCATCCCAAAGTGCCCCACTTAAAGCCTTCAAATAGACAAGCCTTGTCCACCTATTCCTCCACTTGTGAATATGATTGTGCACTTGCGTAATAGACACGTCATAACCAACGAAAGAAGATATACGCTTTGCAACTTTCAATTTTTCAACCTCTTTGAATCCTTTGTCAGTCTTGGCACCTCTTGCCGCCACCTCTGAAAGGCCTTTCAACATCAACGCCAACATAGGAGGAGTCCAATTCATGACCTTGGGGGCCTTCTTGGGAAGAGCACCAACACTTGAAACCTCCTGCACCTCATCATCCATCTACAACATAGACAATCCAGAAGTTAATATTTCAGCTCAAAAACATGAAGTCCAGCACACAAAAACACGTTTCAGCACATAAAAAGCATATTTCAGAAGCTTACAATCATATTTCAGCTCATAAAAATGAATTCCAGCACACAAAAACACATTTCAGCACATAAATAAGCATACTTCAGCCCATCAAAATCATGTTTCAGCACATAAACAGTACATCAATAGTTTTACAACACCAAGACACATGATACATCAAATGTTTGCTAGCCCTCTATTCGCCCACATATGATTTGCAAATTCATCTCTCTTATGAGCCCAAGAAATATTGTCATGGACAATATCATTGTGATCTTCATCATTGGGTTCCGGATCCCATGTCTCCTCAGGTGGGAAATACTCATCCTCACCATATTGAAGTACCCAATTGTGAAGAATTGCACAAGCTAGCACTACTTTTACTTGGGTCTTGTAACCATGGAACGGCTTATTGTAGACAAACTTCCAACGGTTTTTGTATGCGGCAAAACCCCTTTCAACCGTTGTCCTCAAAGAAGAGTGTCTTAAGTTGAACAACTCTTTAGCATTTTGAGGATGGTTCCCTCGTCCATACTCTTTCAAGTGGTACCTCGTGCCACGATATGGTGGAAGAAAACCCGGCCTCACAGCATACCCCGCATCAACAAGGAAGAATTTTCCTATGAAATAGCAACTATTAGCTATGGGTAGAAATATTAATATATTTAGGTAGTAGGCCCTAATTTATTACCTGTAGGAACTTTCAACCCATCTTCCCTCTCCAATGCATTTGCAAGTATAAGGGCATCATGAGCTGATCCCTCCCAACCCGCAAGTACATAGGTAAACTTTAGATCAAAGTCTACCGCAGCCATGACATTTTGGGTAGTCCCCACCTTTCTACCCCTAAAGGCAGCTGAGATACTTTTTGGGACTCTAGCAAGTACATGAGTCCCATCAATTGCTCCAACACAATCCTAATTAAAAAAGGCAAATGATTGTTATTCATAAGTCACATTGATTGTTTGTATTTGTTTGCAAAAATAATTACCTTGAAATATGGATTGAAGCGAGTGCTTTCTTGTATTTTATGATGACAATGTTTGGAGGGAGGCCGAATCATCTCATCTCTCAACCCCCAATAGCATAAAGCACTGCCTTAAAATACCTACTAATGACTTCGGTAGATCTTCTAAAGATCGGTTGAAGTGTCCTATACCTTTGGTTATGGCCAACTACTAGAAGAAACATGGCTACTTGTTCCTCAATAGAAGTATGGATGCTATCCAACAACAGATTTCTCTCTCTAAATATAGCACACAAACGGAAAAAAGGAGCTTTTCTCATTCTTAATTGATTTGAACAATTTATGTCACTAGAGTGATAAATATATCTCAAATTGGACTCTCTAGATATGGCACGATCGACCATGCTGCCCACGGTTATCCTCGCGGTTTGTTGCCTAGCTCTTCTAAACATGATCATCTTGTATGCATACAATCCAGCCACTAGACCGGCTCCTCTCACAATTAATTGCCTTCGTTTTCTTGCCAATTCATCCATCTATCACAATACAAACAAATTGATACTTAGCACAACAGATTTTTTTCCAATTCATCCAGCATGACAAGCAATGAACAAACTAAAATATGAGCATAATAGGTACAACAATCATAAGTTATACATCTACTATAATCATTTTGACCACTTATACATGATAATCATAAGGGAACAGAGGAGCAGTTTCTGGTCAGTAGCAGCGACTACAACCTGTGAGCCCAAGGTAGGAAGGAAGGGGTGAGGAGGGCAGAGGGGAACGAGGCAGGAAGGAAGGGGTGAGGAAGCTACCTCTCTGGCGGCGACGGTTGGCTAGGCCTGGCAGCGGCGAGATCCACGTGCGGCGGCCGCAATTTCAAGACCAGGGCGGTGGCGAGGTAGACCGGCGCAGTGGCGAGGTAGACCAGCGCGGTGGCGAGGTAGACCGGGGCGGCGGTTACGGCGGCGAGGTGGAAGAACAGGGGGCCGGCGGGGATGAAGATCAGGCGCCAGTCGCCATGGTTCGCGGCCTCGCGGGAGAGAGATGCCAGATGGGGGCGAGGGGTGGCGGCTAGGTTAGCGAGAGGGGTGGGGCGAGCGTAGTGGGTCGGGAGGAGAATTTTGCTAGGGTCCAACAGAGCCACGCTGAGCCCAGCTCGCATGTATCTGGGTGCTCCAGCGAGCATAGCTCAGGGCCTTTTTTGCATCAGACGGGCTATGCCCAGAAGAGCCTATACACCCTGCCAAACACGTGAAAGTGGGTTGGGTAGAGAACTTTTAGTCTCATACACCCTCCGCGCAGGCTACCAAACACACCCTTAGTGAACTTGTATCCCCCAACTTGAGGGGCTACCACCAGGGCCAAGTGACCTGGATTATCAACCCGGGGAGGGGGGTGATCATCTCTACTCCACAAGATAGGTTGCTCAGACCCGCGAAAATACTGAGGTACTGCCAGTTCAACAGAATTTACTACCCTTTTGTGAAGCTTCTGATCACGTTTGCACAAACTAGTAGTGAAGACATGATATTGCCCGCTGTTCAGCTGCTTGGGTTGCTCTGATAACCCGACTGCTACTGCTGCTGACTCCCCTGATGGTTGTAACCTCCCTGGTTGCCTTGGTGCCCTTGATTGATGTGTCTGGTTTGGTTGCCTGGAAACCCTGAACCGGAACCACCACCTCCTTAACCTGGCCCGTGGAAACCTCCTCCTGAACCGCCGGGCGGGCCGTTGTCATATTGGAACATATTGGAATTCTTGAAATCTCGCATGATATAACAGTCTTTCCAAAGATGTGATGCCGGCTTCTCCTTGATCCATGCTTTGGACAGGGTTGATTTAACAAGCACTCCAAATTGTTGCCTGAACCTCCACCCCTCTGGGGCTGCTTGCCTTTACGGCGCTGGCCATTCTCCTGCGCGTTGGTATTTGCAACAAAGTCCAAGCTACTGTCGGCCTTGCACTTACCACCGTTTCCATGACCTACCGGATTATGTTGTTGACCTTTGGCATTGCCGCTCTTCTTACCTTTCTCCGGTTTGTCCTCCTCTGAATCCGGATCCTTGGTATTATCTGAATCGGCATATTTAACCAAAGCAGCCATGAGTGTTGACATGCCATTGCAGTGATGTTTGAGCCTTCCCAACTTCTATTTTAACGGTTTGAAACAGCAATTGCCCTCTAATGTTAACACTGCAGTGTCTGCATTGATACGACCTGATGAATGCAAAATCGCCGAGACCCATTTGACCCAATGGGTCGTGGACTCCCCTTCCTCTTGGACACAAGCGGCCAGATCTACGATTGACATTGGCTGCTTACACGTATCCTTGAAGTTCTGGATAAACCGGTGCTTCAATTCGGCCCATGATCCAACAAAGTTGGTCGACAAGCTCTTCAATTAAGTGCGAGCTATTCCTTCCAACATCATGGTGAAATATTTAGCACACACTGCCTCATCCACATCTAACATCTCCATTGCCATCTCATAGCTCTCCACCCACGCCTCTGGTTGCAAATTGGCGGTGTAATTTGGTACCTTACGAGGTCCCTTGAAATCCTTGGGCAGTCTCACATTATGCAAAGCGGGAGTTAAACACGGCACCCCTAAGGAACTGAACATCACCCCTGGCTCCACGGAGGCCGTGGGGTGAACCGGAGTATGCTGTTGTGCTCCGTGTCGAGCCGTCAACTCGGCCTCCCGACATGCGCGGCCATGGTCCACAACATCTTGCGCATTAGTGCCTCCCCCGGCCGGGTTGTTCCCTCGTGGTGAATTTCGGCGACGTGCGCTACTGGACATGGCCGGTTCATCCTCCACGTGTCTGCTATAACTCTGGCTTGGACGGGGAGTGGAATGGATCCTCTCACGACTGTGTGAATACGCCTGCTGTTGATTTAGTGTTGTTTGAAGGAGATCCCTGGCCCAACGTGCTTCCACTGCAACTGGTGACTCGCTATCGGTTGGGAGGGCCGCCAGGCGTGAAGCGGCGGCCACAATGTTGTCCAACGGGTTGGAATAATGCCCGGGCGGCATCGACGGCACAACGTTGTTCTGGCGAGGTGGGTCCGTCGTGCGTGGCTGAACCGGCGCTCCTGTTCCCGGCGCCCCCGCCCGGTTTAGCGTGGGTTGGTTACCAGCTCCTGCACCTAGTGTGTTGAAAAGATTCTGCGGCTCATAAACCGACGGGAGACATGATCGATACCTTCTTCTCAGGACTTCCTCTGAAGCAGTCTAATCCGGTAGGCCTGTGCTTCCAATTCAGCCCGCTCTGTATCCATCCTAGCATTCTCTGTTGCCAGGTCCGCTTTAGCCTGGGCTATCTGATCTTTCACCTTTGCAATCTCCGCATTGTGCTGATCCCTAGCTGCTGCATCCACCTCCGCGGACATCAACACTACCAAAGCGTCGAACAAATCAGACAAGACTTGGACCGGAGGCGGCGCCGAGCTTCCTGCCCCTGCTGGTGTGGCTGCCGTTGAATTGGAGAGCATTGCTGCAG
This sequence comes from Triticum urartu, assembly GCF_003073215.2. Lineage (NCBI taxonomy): Eukaryota > Viridiplantae > Streptophyta > Magnoliopsida > Poales > Poaceae > Triticum > Triticum urartu. The sequence continues at coordinate 274,502,113 of NC_053027.1, forward strand.
CGGTAGATGAATGAGGCGCTGATTGTGTGCCGGCCATGAAGATGGCGGCCCGGTTTGGTAGACCGGGGGAATCCGGAATATTGTTGCCCTCGGGTCCTCCCTCAATCCGGCCGTCCTGCAACTGGTAAAGTGATTCGGTCTCTCCAGAAGACTCGTTATCAAAACAGACTACGGTTTCTCCATCGGACACCAGTCCATCCTCGTACCTCGATCCATGGATGACACCTACGAAAACATGCCTTGCCTCGGGCTGAATCGGCGAAGAACTTGCACGCCGCGCTGTTTCGATGATGTCGGTGTAGATGTTCGGCTCGGGGGCCGGTTCGCCGATCTTGCTGATGAAGACATGAATCCCACCAAAGGGGACCCGGTACCCGTACTCGATTGAATCGGCCTCGGGACCCCATCCTGTGTTGTCGATGTAGAGCTTGCCGCGACGACTCTTCATCATCCGGCCCACAGCGTATCCCTTAAGTCCATCGAAGCTGCCATTCAAGAACTCAAAACCATCATGCGATAGCCCCACGGTGGGCGCCAACTATCGTGGGTTTGTCACGACAGATGTCCTCATGAAAGGACTTAGTTGTGGATCCATCGCAACGGGTTAGCTTAAGGGGTTAAACCGGACAAGGGACACGGGGAATTTTATACTAGTTCGGCCCCTTCGAGGAAGGTAAAAGCCTACGTCTAGTTGTGATTGGTATTGCTAGGGTTTCGAAGGCTAGGGAGCGAATCCGCTTTGTCTGGCTCTCGAGTTGTTGTTATATGTCTCTAAACCGCGGCCGGGTCGTCCTTTATATACATAGGTTGACGCCCGCCGGACTACAGAGCCCCGAAGCCGGATCATAAACGTGTCCGGTTCGGTCTCTACTCTCCCTATCTTATCATACAGGTTATTTGACTAGGTCGGTTTACATTTACAGGCTATAACCCGCCTTTGGGCCTTGGGCCTTCCTTAAAGCGCCATTATCCTCACATCTTCATGGGCTTCTAATCTTCAAAGAGTCAATCCGGCTACATAACGCCGGTTTACCTCCAGTAGTAATATCCCCAACAAGTACAATAGTGATCTAGGAGTAGATCACTGGACAGCGGTCCAAATTATCCTTAGAGGACTAAAGAAATATTTCTCGGTTATGGAGGTGATAAAAGAGTTCGTCGTAAAGAGTTACATTGATGCAAGCTTTTTACACCAATCTAGATGACTCTAAGTCTCGATCTAGATACATATTGAAAGTGGGAGCAATTAGCTAGTGTAGCTCCGTGAAGAGCATTGTAGACATAGAAATTTGCAAAATACATGCGGATCTGAATGTTGCAGACCAGTAGACTAAACTAGATTATTGACTCTAGTAAGCCCTTTGGGTATTACTCACATGAAGATGTGAACTAATCACATAAATATGTGAACTATTGGTGTGAAATCACATGATGATGTGAACTAGATAATTGACTCTAGTGCAAGTGGGAGATTGAAGGAAATATTCCCTAGAGGAAATAATAAAGTTGTTATTTATATTTCCTTATATCATGATAAATGTTTATTATTCATGCTAGAATTGTATTAACCGGAAACTTAGTACATGTGTGAATACATAGACAAATAGAGTGTCCCTAGTATGCCTCTACTTGATAGCTCATTAATCAAATATGCTTAAGTTTCCTAGCCATGGACATGTGTTGTCATTTGATGAACGGGATCACATCATTAGAGAATGATGTGATGGACTAGACTCATCCATTAGCTTAGCACTATGATCGTTTAGTTTATTGCTATTGCTTTCTTCATGACTTATACATGTTCCTATGACTATGAGATTATGCAACTCCCGAATACTGGAGGGACACTTAGTGTGCTATCAAATGTCACAACGTAACTGGGTGGTTATAAATATGCTCTAAAGGTGTCTCCGATGGTGTTTGTTGAGTTAGCATAGATCAATATTAGGATTTGTCACTCTGATTGTCGGAGAGGTATCTCTGGGCCCTCTTGGTAATGCACATCACTATAAGCCTTGCAAGCAATGTGACTAATGAGTTAGTTGCGGGATGTTGCATTACGGAACGAGTAAAGAGACTTGCCGGTAATGAGATTGAACTAGGTATGATGATACCGACGATCGAATCTCGGGCAAGTAACATACCGATGACAAAGGGAACAACATATGTTGTTATGCGGTTTGACCGATAAAGATCTTCATGATGTAGGAACCAATATGAGCATCCAGGTTCCGCTATTGGTTATTGACCAGAGATGAGTCTCGGTCATGTCTACATAGTTCTCGAACCCGTAGGGTCCGCACGCTTAACGTGATGACGATATGTATTGTGAGTTATGTGATTTGATGTACCGAAGGTTGTTCGGAGTCCCGGGTGTGATCACGGACATGACGAGGAGTCTTGAAATGGTCGAGACATAAAGATTGATATATTGGAAGGTTATGTTTGGACACCAGAAAGGTTTTAGATAGATTCGGGCATTTTCCGGAGTACCGGGGGTTACCGGAACCCCTCGGGGAGTTAATGGGCCTTCATGGGCTTTAGTGGAAGAGAGGAGGAGGCGCCCTAGTGGAGGGGTGTTGATGTCAAAACCGGGCGGATCTCGGGTAGGGGGTCCCGAACTGTGCGTCTAAGGCGGATGGTAACATGAGGCGGGGGACACAATGTTTACCCAGGTTCGGGCCCTCTCGATGGAGGTAATACCCTACTTCCTGCTTGATTGATCTTGATGATATGAGTATTACAAGAGTTGATCTACCACGAGATCGTAGAGGCTAAACCCTAGAAGCTAGCCTATGATTATGATTGTTCTTGTCCTACGGACTAAACCCTCCGGTTTATACAGACACCGGAGGGGGCTAGGGTTACACAGAGTTGGTTACAAGGGGGGAGATCTACATATCCGAATTGACAAGCTTGCCTTCCACACAAAGGAGAGTCCCACCCAGACATGGGACGAAGTCTTCAATATTGTATCTTCATAATCCAATAGTCCGGCCAAAGGATATAGTCCAGCTATACGAGGACCCCCTAATCCAGGACTCCCTTAGTAGCCCCTGAACCAGGCTTCAATGACGATGAGTCTGGCGCGCAGATTGTCTTCGACATTGCAAGGCGGGTTCTTCTCCAAATTCTGAATACCTGTCGAGTAGTGTTCGGCTTCCCATGAATGCTGCACTCCTTGGCTTCTGCGCCTAATAATGGCTATCCTCCACGTGATGAGCGAATGCGAGAAGTCAGGGCATTTTTACACTTGCCACCATAACCATGTGAGTAAATCGTCTATTTATAGAGACGGGGATCCTCAGATCCAGATCACACCATCCTCCCACAGCGAGTATCCATCGGAGCGTGCCCGGAAAAAGTCCATCCCATCATGGCCGGCCATCGCAGCTCCTCCTCTCGCTCCCGTAGCCCTAAGCCAAGCGATTGGAAGAAGTGGTCCGTCCCCCACAGCCAATTAGTAGAGTTACAGACCCAGGGGTTTCTCCCTCCAGCGTATATGGTCCCCGTTTGAGCCGAACTTTCCACTTACAACGGCAGGGAGCAAGCGGAGAGCTTTCCCAACCCATCCATGGGGGAGCGGGTATGCCTTGTCCCTTACTTATTAAGGGGGCTTGGATTTCCAATCCATCCATTCCTCCGCGGGCTTCTGGAGTTCTACGGCCTCCAGCTGCATAACTTTACTCCCGCCTTCATATTACACATCACTGGCTATGTCGCCTTTTGCGAGCTGTTTTTGGGCTGCAAAGCTCATTTCAAGCTATGGAAGAGGCTATTCTACCTCGTACCCTGTACACAGGAGGGGTCACTATATCAAGTGGGCGGAGCCGAGATATGGCGTATCGCCGGGACCGGATACCTGTCCGGTACTCCGAAGAAGACATCCGAAGACTGGCCTTCGGAGTGGTTTTATATGGAGGACGTCCCCCTTCCAGATCCTATTCAGATGGGCCTTCCTGAGTTCTATAATGCCCCTCTGAAGAAACGCCGCAGCTAGCGCCCTCGGGACCCCCAGGAGGAAGATAACAGAGAGATCCTTTACCTGATGGGCCGGATAAAAATGCTGGCCAAATCAGGATTGACAATAATCGAGGTTATGTCAATATGTATAATGCGGGGGGTGTAGCCACTTCAATATCGGGGACAACCCATGTGGCACATTAATGGAGAAGACGATGCCACCCGCTGCGGTCGTAAGGGACCGGACTCCGTCGCTGCTCTAGCGAAAATACTATACGATCTATATAAAGGAGAGGAAGAGGAGTTCATCTGCATTAAGCCACGGGATGGATTCTCCATGTACAACCCCCCAAACTGGGTGAGCTGCTACTTTCTAGTCCAGACCTTCCCGCATTCTTCGTCATAAGTATTTACCTTGCTATTTCATAGCAGGAACTGCGAAAAGCTATGAGGGAGGTCCACAGCCCACCTCCACAACTAGAGGACCCTGACCGGGCCCTCGACCCCGGACTCAAAGAAGATCCGGACACATTTGTGGAGCTCATCGATAGGACGTTCTATCAGTTAAGCTACAACGGTGCCTTGGTGGCCATCATAGCCGATTATCCTGGACTGCTCCCTGCATCGCATGTAAGTAAAACCGAAGTCCCTACTTCCGAGAAGGATTCCCTTTTTTTCGCACTTCACCTACAGCACACTGGTGTCTTACAGGGAAGGCCCTCGGGACGCCATGCCGAACCCGTAGTGACTCACCAACAAGGGGCACCGAAGCCGGGTAGGCTTAAACGGAAGGCGGTCAGGGCTGAGACGCCGTTGCAGAGGTATGAAAAAGAACCCTGCTCCGTGGTTGCCGTCTTTTAAAATATAATAACGTCCATGGTTCCTGGAAGGAAAAACTCTCGCCGGACCATATCCAGAGAGCCTGCTGGCCAAGCTTCCACCAACCGGGCTCCAGAGCCAGACTTAGAGGCAGATGCTAACGTGGGGCCAACACCAGATGTTCCTCCTACGGAGGATGCGGATAGGCTGTCCGCTACGAATTCCGAAGTGGAGAGTGCCATGAATCACAGGCGTCGCCGGGTCGTACTCCGCGACGCTTGTTTCTCTCAAGAGGCGTTCGATGCCTTCAACTTAGGTGACGCGTACATCTGAACTGCTCAAAATGGTCTTCCCCGAGCCACGGACCAGTATGTGAAGGATATATGGGTAAGAAAATCTAATAATTGTGTATATCTGTAGCCCCTGAGACTTGAAATAGTTGGCACAACTGATTTAAGGATCATTGTGTGCGTAGGTTCTTACAGAGAAGAATACCCAATTGTCTCAAGAGCTGGAGGAGTGCGAAGCCCAGCTACGGGCCACAGATGCCGCAATGAAGGATTCCGAGAAGGCCCCATCTGGTAACACTTGTTTCTAAAAGAATGACATGTACCAGTTAGTATTCGGCATGCATGCAAATTTAACAATAGATTCTGCAGATGATCCCGGAGTGAATCCGAAGGTCGTGCGAGGGGATGAGCAACATGGTCAACGACAGCTGAAGGCTGGCGAGCGTGTGCTTACGCAGGTTAGGCGGGAGAAAAACGACCTCCAAGATGTCAATACCCGGTTGGGCATTGAACTGAAAGATGTTCGGGCCCAACTTGCTGACTCCGTAAAGGAGAATAAGAGGCTTCGACGCAGCATTTTTAGTAAGTGCTTGAACGAACTTTTATAGAGTTCGGCAAAGAAACCGGCTAACAGAATTATATCTGTAGGTATGCTGATGGGTCGTCCGTAGAGGAGATGCCTGGGTCTGCGGGTGATCTTCTGCCAGAGCTCTCACAACTGCACGAACAAGTTCGGCAGGTGATGCAGGGCATTGCCCAAGCCTTGTGGCCATCCGCCTCCCTGCCAGGAGGAATGGGGGAGCTTGTAGAGATGCTCAAGGGACCACGGCAGTGCTTTTGATTATGGAAGATATCAGCCTGCCGACAAGGTGCAAAGGAAGCCTGGGCCATGGTGAAGACGCGATATACCAAGGCAGACCCGAACCACATGGCCGAGGTCGGACCTGTGGGGTCTGATGGGAAAGAGATCCCCGTTAGTTTGGTGTATGACCAGGTGAAATTAGCCGCAAAGTATTCCCAACAGGATTGTAGGCTAGACATCCTGTTGGATGGTATAGAAGAAGAATTTAGTCAGTCTAAGTGACTGTGTACTTCAAGTGACATTTATTGTCCCTAGCCGGATAGTAAATCATTTGTCATGGCAGACCTTTTCGCTTCGACCCCCGGACCCGACAGTCAAGAGTGTATCCGAATACCTGCACAGTTATGTAAAAACCGGGGTATGCATGGAAACTAGGCGTAGGGGTCATAAGTGCTTGAACAGAGAAGTACCCAACTAGCTATGTTATATTACATGGATAGTAAGAAACATCTTCTAGGGAGAATAGTTCCGTTAAGGGTTCCTTTCCCTGGGTACACATGCATTAATGTGCATGTCCGAACTGCGAAAAGAGACGCAGGATATAAACATCTGGGGGCATGTATTACAATAAATAAAAGTGATCTTTTGTTCACCGACCGAATATTCCCTTAAGAACGCTAGCTTTCGGCTTCACCCAGTCTGAGGTACACATCCAGATGACCCGGCAATAACAATCGCAGAGGTGCTCCCCTTATGCGCTAGCCGAATTAACGGGAACGTAGGGCATAAACACAAGAGCCAGGCAACCCAGCTTGGCCAAAACTTAAGTCATATCGATGCATATAATGGCGAAGGAAAGGTACATGTGGAAAAGTAACACATGTGCGGGGGGCATAGAGCCCGGAACATGGTTATGTTAAGATTCTGTATAGGAAGCCCCCAGGTATAATGAGCATGCCTAGCGTGTCAAGATTGTGTAGTCAAGACACATTTTAACCTTTTAAGGCCGTGAAGAAAAAGGGAAGAAAGAAAGAAAGAAAGAAAGAAAAGACAAATAACGGATATGTAAAAAATTGATGGAGGTAAGGAGACGAACACAGAGTCCGGCGCTAGGCGTAGAACCTTCGGAGTTTGGCTGCGTTCCATTGGTTTGGTTCGAGTCGATTTTCCGATGCCTCCCGCGGATGGTATGCTCCACCGGTCAGAACTTTGTCGATAACGAAGGGACCTTCCCATTTGGGCTTGAGCTTGTTCTTTTTCTTCTCCGGTAGGCGTAGAACAAGTTCGCCAACGTTATAAGTTTTGGCCTGTACTTCTCTGCTTTGATACCGTCGAGCCTGTTGCTGATAGAATGTGGAGCGGGCTTTTGCCACATCACGCTCCTCCTCCAGGCGTCCAAAGTGTCATGCCGATCAAGCTCGGCTTCTTTCTCTTCGTACATGCGCACTAGAGGTGAGTCATGAATGATGTCGTAGGGCAGTACCGCCTCTGCGCCGTACACCATAAAGAACGGTGTGTATCCGGTAGTGTGATTCGGCGTGGTCCGCAGCCCCCATAGTATGGAGTCAAGCTCCTCCACCCAGTGTGTATCTGATTCCTTCAAGGATCACACTAATCTAGGTTTAATGCCGCTCATGATAAGACCATTTGCTCGCTCGACTTGACCGTTAGTTTGCGGGTGATAGATAGAGGCATAATCGAGCTTAATGCCCATGTTGCTGCACCAAGTTTTTACATCGTCGGCTGTAAAGTTCGAGCCGTTATCGGTGATGATGCTGTGGGGGACGCCGTAACGGTGTACAACCTCGGATATGAAGTCTATCACTGGTCCAGACTCGACCGTTTTAACTGGTTTGGCTTCTATCCATTTGGTGAATTTATCCACCATGACCAATAGGTATTTTTTTCTTATGGCTTCCCCCTTTAAGGGGTCCGACCATATCAAGCCCCCAGACCGCAAAGGGCCAAGTAATGGGGATTGTTTGGAGAGCGGTAGGTGGCATATGGCTTTGGTTTGCAAAAAGCTGGCAACCGACGCAACGTTGAACGAGGTCCTGTGCGTTTGCTCGAGCCGTCGGCCAGTAAAAACCTGTACGGAAGGCCTTGCTTACAAGGGCCCGAGCTGCAGCGTGGTAGCCGCCAGGTCCAGCATGAATTTCTGCCGAAAGTTTCTATCCTTCCTCTCTGGAGATGCACCTTTGAAGTAGTCCACTAGCGCTTTTCTTATAAAGCTCTCCCGTGGACCTTGTAGGCTTTAGACCGCTGCACAATGCAACGTGCCTTGTTTGAGACATCAGGGAGTTCTTGCCTAGTAAGGTAAGCCAAGAAGGGTTCTGTCCATGGGGCGATGACAGCCATAATCATGTGGGCTGAAGGTGTTATTTCAGTGGCAGAGCCTCCGATTACGTCAGAGTGTTCGGGGTCTGGTGTTGTGGCCGGATCCGGACTGTTATTGCCGGCCTCCCCATCCCACACCACGGATGGCTTAAACAGCCTTTCCAAGAAGATATTAGGTGGGATAGGGTCGCGCTTAGCGCTGATGCGGGCGAGGATATCCGCCGCTTGGTTGTTTTCTCGGACCATGTGGTGGAATTCGAGGCCCTCAAACCGAGCTGACATTTTGAGGACGGCGTTGCGGTAAGCCGCCATTTTTGGGTCCTTGGCGTTAAAGTCCCCATTTATTTGAGATATTGCGAGGTTAGAATCCCCCCGCACCTCTAGGCGTTGAATGTCCATGGAGACTGCCATCCGGAGAACATGCAACAGGGTCTCATATTCTGCTGCATTGTTGGAGTCTATGTATAATATTTGGTGTACGTATTGGACTGTATCTCTGATGGGGGATGTCAGGACAACGCCTGCCCGCAGACCAGCCAGCATCTTAGAGCCGTCAAAGTGCATGATCCAATTGGAGTACGCGCTGTATTGTTTAGGGAGTTCGGCTTCCGTCCATTCGGCGACGAAATCAGCCAGTACTTGCGACTTAATGGCTCGCCGTGGTTTATATGTTATGTCGAACGGGAGGAGCTCGATAGCCCATTTAGCAATCCGGCCCGTGGCATCGCGGTTATTTATTATGTCGTTCAATGGTACTTCGGAGGCCACCGTAATTGAACACTCTTGAAAGTAGTGTCGTAGTTTCCGGGATGCCATGAAGACCGCGTATGCTATCTTTTGATAATGTGGGTACCGTGATTTGCATGGAGTGAGGACGGTGGATACGTAGTATACCGGCTTTTGAAGCGGGAACTTATGTCCGTCCGTCTCTCGTTCAATGACGAGCACTGCGCTTACAACTTGGTGTGTTGCCGCTATATATAACAGCATTGGTTCGCCGACATTTGGTGCGGCCAATATTGGGTTGGTGGCGAATACGGCCTTTATTTCTTCCAATCCGGCCATGGCCGCATCCGGCCACTCGAAGTGTTCGGTGCGTCGAAGAAGGCGATAAAGAGGTAGTTCCTTTTCTCCTAATCGGGAGATAAAGCGGCTTAAGGCAGAAACGCATCCAGTTAACTTCTGGATTTGCTTGAGGTCTGTTGGGATAGCCAATTGTGACAAAGCTCGGATTTTAGCCGGATTTGCCTCAATTCCTCTATTGGAGATGATGAAGCCCAAGAGCTTTCCGGCGGCATGCTGAAAACGCATTTTTCCGGATTGAGCTTGATGTCATATGTTCGGAGATTGTCGAACGTGAGCCTCAAGTCGTCCATTAAGGATTCGACGTGTCTTGTTTTAATGACCACATCGTCTACGTATGCCTCCACTATTTTGCCAATTTGTGTTTCCAGGCATGTCTGAATCATGCGTTGATAGGTTGCACCGGCGTTTTTAAGCCTGAAAGGCATGGTGTTAAAACAGAAGGGGCCGTATGGAGTGATGAATGCCGTTGCGGCTTGATCGGGATCCGCCATCTTAATTTGATGGTATCCGGAGTATGCGTCCAGGAAGCACAATGAGTTGTGTCCTGCGGTTGCATTGATAATTTGATCGACGCGGGGGAGGGGGAAGGGATCCTTGTGGCAAGCCTGGTTAAGGTCCATGAAATCGACACATAGGCACCAGGATTTTTCCTTCTTTGGTAGCATCACCAGGTTTGCTAGCCAGTCCGGATGTTTTATTTCTCTAATGAATCCGGCCTCGAGTAACTTGGATAACTCTTCTCCCATGGCTTGTCGCTTAGGCTCAGAGAAACGCCGAAGACCAGTCAGGTTCCAGACCCTGCCTTAAGGATGGAGGCTAACACGGGAGTGACGTTGGATTGTCCTTCCGTAGAGGATTCAGATGACGTGTCTGTCACGAACTCTGAAGTGGAGAGTGCCATGAATCATCGGCGCTGGAGGGCCGCTCTCCGCGACCTCGGCTTTTCAAAAGAGGCATTCAATGCCTTCAGCTCGGCCGATGCATACATCCTAGCTGCTCGGGATGGGCTTGCCAGAGCCACCGACCAGCATTTAAAAGATATATGGGTAAGTACAGGTTTGGTAATCATATACCAGTAGCCCCCAAGACTTGAAGCCGTTGATACAACTGATTCAAGGATCATTGTATAATCACGCACTCGCGGAGAAGAATAGCCTGCTATCTCAAGGGCTTGAAAAGTGTCAAACCCGGCTGAAAGGGCATGTAGCCCCTAAGTGTGGTTTTGGTAATTAAATGACAATCTCTATGGACTAATGTTTTCAGTGAGATATATTTGATGGTTTTGTCCATAGATGGTGCCACAAGGATATTGTATGGAATCAAGGATGAAGTCCATATATATGAAGATATATTTGCCCTATGCTTTGGTATTAAATGATAATTCCTATGGAGAATCAAGTGCATTGAATCTTATATGAAGATATGTTCCATAGTGATTGAGGGAGTCCTGGATTAGGAGGTCTTCGGACAGCCGGATTATATCCTTTGGACTATGAAGATAGAAGATTGAAGACTTCGTCTCGTGTCCGGATGGGACTCTACTTGGCGTGGAAGGCAAGCTATGCAATACGGATATGTATATCTCCTCCTTTGTAACCGACCTTGTGTAAACCTAACCTCTCCGGTGTCTATATAAACCGGAGGGTTTTAGTCCGTAGGACAACATACAACCATACCATAGGCTAGCTTCTAGGGTTTAGCCTCTCTGATCTCGTGGTAGATCTACTCTTGTACTACCCATATTATCAATATTAATCAAGCAGGATGTAGGGTTTTACCTACATCAAGAGGGCCCTAACCTGGATAAAACATCGTGTCCCATGCCTCCTGTTACCATCCGCCTTAGACGCACAGTTCGGGACCCCCTACCTGAGATCCGCCGGTTTTGACACTAACATTGGTGCTTTCATTGAGAGTTCCTCTGTGTCGTCGCCGTTAGGCTTGATGGCTCCTACTATCATCGATGGCGATGCAGTCCAGGGTGAGACTTTTCTCCCCGGACAGATCTTTGTATTCGGCGGCTTTGCACTGCGGGCCAATTCGCTTGGCCATCTGGAGCAGATTGAAAGTTACGCCCCTGGCCATCAGGTCAGGTTTGGAAGCTTAAACTACACGGCCAATATCCGCGGAGACTTGATCTTCGACAGATTCGAGCCTCTGCCTTGTGCGTCACGCAGTCACGATGAGTACGATTTAGCTCTACCATCGGACAGCATTCAGGCGATCGCACCGGCAGCCGCTCCGACCCTCAATTTGGAGCCAGTTGCGCCGCCCATGGACGGGTGGATGGACCCCGCCACGGAGGCGTTACCCTCAGCAGCAATCGAGCCGAACATCGACCTTACCTTGCACGAGAGCTGTCTTGTTAAACTGCCGGATTCTTCTCCGGCCACGGACTCCGAACCGCCTGCGCCCGTGCCCATCGAATTTGGCTGGGCGCCGATCATGGAGTTTACCTCCGCGGATATCTTTCAGCACCCGACCTTCGGCGACATACTGAACTCATTAAGGTCTCTCTCCTTATCAGGAGAGTCCTGGCCAAACTATGTCCGGCAGGACTGGGATGCGGACGACGAAGATATTCGCGGCCCACCCACCACCCACTTAGTAGCCACTGTCGATGACTTAACCGACATGCTCGACTTCGACTTCGACGACATCGACGGTATGGACGACGATGCGGGAGACGTAGAGGAACCACTGCCCATGGGGCACTGGACAACCACCTCATCATACGATATATACATGGTGGATACACCCAAAGAAGGCAATGGCAATGAGACAGTGGAGGATGACCCCTCCAAGAAGCAACCCAAGCGCCGACGTCAGCGGCGCCGCTCTAAGTCCCGCCAAAGCAAAAGTGGTGATACCGGCACAGATAACACTCCGGATAGTGCCGAAGACAACAACAACCCCCTCCAGCAAGATTTAGAGCAGGAGGATGGAGGAGCCAGCCCTCCTGAGAGAGCGGCAGACGGAGAGGCGGAGGATGATAATTACATGCCCCCCCTCCGAAGACGAGGCAAGCCTCGGCAATGATGAATTCTCCGTGCCAGAGGATCCCGTCGAACAAGAGAGCTTCAAGCGCCGGCTTATGGCCACGGCAAATAGCCTTAAGAAAAAGCAGCAGCAGCTTCAAGCTGATCAAGATCTGCTAGCTGTCAGATGGACTGAAGTCCTCGCGGTCGAGGAACATAAACTCGAGCGCCCCTCCAAGAGTTACCCCAAATGCAGGCTGCTACCTCGACTGGAGGCAGAAGCATATGCTGCGGCTGATCGGCCACCTTGTGGCCGTGATAGAGAGGCATTCCAGCCAAAAATCTCAGCCCGCACCCCGATGCCATTCAAATAAAAAAGCATGGGGAAACACACCAGACCTGCGAGACATATTGGAGGACAAACATGCAAGATCGATCTATGGATCACGAGGGCGCGCCACTATGCGAGACGATAAACGTCATGCCAGATACAGTAAAAGTAAATCCGGCCGGGCCGAACACAGCGGGCAAGACCCATTTGAGCTGCGATGCGATATAGCCCAATACAGAGGCGCCGCACACCCCTTATGCTTCACAGACGAAGTAATGGATCATCAAATCCCAGAAGGTTTCAAACTTGTAAATATTGAATCATACGATGGCACAACAGATCCTGCGATATGGATCGAGGATTTCCTCCCCTACATCCACATGGCCCGCGGTGATGACTTACACGCCATCAAATACCTCCCACTAAAGCTCAAAGGACCAGCGCGGCATTGGCTTAACAGCTTGCTAGCAGAGTCCATTAGTTGTTGGGAAGATCTGGAGGCCGCATTCCTTGACAACTTTCAGGGCACTTATGTGCGACCACCAGACGCTGATGACTTGAGCCACATAATTTAGCAGCCAGAAGAATCGGCCAGGCAATTCTGGACTCGGTTCCTAACAAAGAAAAATCAAATCGTCGACTGTCCGTATGCAGAGGCCCTAGCGGCTTTCAAACACAACATCCGCGACGAGTGGCTAGCCCGGGACCTTGGTCAGGAAAATCCAAAATCTATGGCAGCCCTCACGACGCTCATGACCCGCTTTTGCGCGGGAGAAGACAGCTGGCTGGCTCGCAGTAACAATATGTCAAAGAACCATGGTACCTCGGATACCAAGGACGATAATAGCAGGTCACGTCGCAACAAACATAAGCGCCGCATTAACAGCGATAATACTGAGGATACGACAGTCAATGCCGGATTTAAAGGCTCTAAACCCGGTCAGCAGAAAAAGCCATTTAAACAAAGTACGCCGGGCCCGTCCAGTTTGGACCGTATACTCGATCGCTCGTGTCAAATACACGGCACCCCAGACAAGCCAGCCAATCACACCAACAGGGATTGTTGGGTGTTCAAGCAGGCCGGCAAGTTAATTGCCGAAAACAAGGATAAGGGGTCACATAGCGATGATGATGAGGAGCCCCGGCAGCCACACACCGGAGGACAGAAGAGGTTTCCCCCACAAGTGCGGACGGTGAACATGATATACGCAACCCACATCCCTAACAGGGAGCGGAAGCGTGCACTCAGGGACGTATATGCATTGGAGCCAGTCACCCCAAAGTTCAACCCATGGTCCTCCTATCTGATCACTTTCGATCGCAGGGACCACCCCACTAGTATCCGTCATGGCGGATTCGTTGCACTGGTTCTAGACCCAATCATTGACGTATTTCACCTCACTCGAGTCCTTATGGATGGCGGCAGCAGCCTGAACCTGCTTTATTGGGTATAGACCCCTCAAGGATCAAACCCACAAAAACGACCTTTAAAGGCATTATTCCAAGTGTAGAGGCCCATTGCACAGGCTCAATTACACTGGAAGTGGTCTTCGGATCCCCGGATAACTTCCGAAGCGAAGAATTAATCTTCGATATAGTCCCGTTCCGTAGTGGTTACGACACACTGCTCGGGCGAACCGCATTTGCGAGATTCAATACGGTACCACATTATGCATACCTCAAGCTCAAGATGCCAGGACCTCGTGGGGTTATTACAGTTAATGGAAACACAGAGCGCTCTCTCCGAACGGAGGAGCACACTGCGGCCCTCGCGGCAGAAGCGCAAAGCAGCCTCTCAAGGCAATCTACCAGTTCGTCGTTTCAAAACCCGGACACCTCCAAGAGCGCTCGGAGTAATCGGCAATTAGACCACCTGGCGCGATCTGAGCTCGCGTAGCAATGCGGCCCCCACCCCAGTCCCAGCCAAATGGCGAAATCCGTGCCACACGTACATAATTACGCATTAAAAATACCATGGGCGCAGGTGGGGAGGGGGGCACAACTGCGGCACGCCCCAAGACGCGGCTTAAACCGCACTAGGGGCTTCCCTCTTTGTTATTTTTTCTCTTTTTCCGGACTTTAATCTCTGGAAACCCTGTCCGGCAGCACTATTGCCGAACACATGATGCAGCAACCAAGGAGGCAGAAAGCTACGTCACACCATGGAATTCCCAGGTGGATTACAGTAACGAGCGAAATATTTGATTTAGTACTATTCCTCAGCTTGCCCTTGGAAGGGACACAGTCCTACTCTTTGCTTATCGCACTATCTGTACCATTCTACTTTAACGCACCTTTTTTAATAAACAATGCATAGCATTACGACTATTATTGCATTCTTGTTTTGTATATATGTGTTCATTAATGACGCCTTGCAACCGTACACTTTTGTACAACCAATACACCAGGGGCTTACGTACCCCACAATACGGTATGAAAAGTCTGAACACTTTCACAATTGCGGCACCCTGAACTTATAGCATTATATGCATCAGCTCCGAATCATGTCTTTGGTCAAATGTTGGGTTTGCCCGGCTCCTATGTTTTGGTACCTTACGTTCCGCTCTATTGGCTAAGGTAGCGCTAGGAGAACTACTGCGATTGTGCCCTGGTTCTGCTGGGCTAAGAACCTCAGTAGAGAAAGCTAAAACTGACTGTCATGATAAGGCGAGAGACTGATCGCTGTTCGGCGAGGTTTTCGAGTCCCTAAAGACTTATGCCGCTTCGATCGAGGGGTCGGCCCTGTCCGGCTTAAAGGCGTGTATCGTGCCCCGAATTCGGCCTTCTGAATACCAGGGGCTTCGCCGAAATTTAAAATTATAGAATTCTATGGCTAAGTGAGAGTGATAAAGCATTATTAGTCCGGTTACCTTGTTCGTTGTGCTGAGCGCCTCCCTCGAAGGACCCAAATATGGGAACAAGAGTGCTCAGGTTTATCCCGAACACCCCAGCACTCGTGGCATGGGGGCAGAAGCCGAGGGCTAGCCATCTCTCAGATTGGATAAACAGCCAAACAGAAGGTAATATTTTAAATTCAAACAAGCGTTGCATAGCACATATGAAACAAGTTTTCATAAATACAGGATCACACGAGCAAGTTCACTCAAATATTACATCTTTTGTACACTCGTCCGCTATGAGACGGGCACCCGGCAGAACACCCTTGTAATACATCTTGGGGTGGCGGTGCTCCTTGCCCTCCGGCGGCCCTTCCTTGACCAGCTTCACGGCATCTAGCTTGACCCACTGCAATTTCACACAGGCGAAAGCCCGGCGTGCACCTTCAATGCAGACGGATCGCTTGACAACCTCCAGCCGCGGGCAGGCATCCACAAGCCGCCTCACCAGGCCGAAGAAGCTGTTCGGAAGGGCGTCGCCAGGCCACAGCCAGACTATAAAGTCCTTCATAGCCTGTTCGGCCGCCTTATGTAGCTCGACCAGCTGCTTCAGTTGGTCGCTCATTGGCACCGGGTGTTCGGTCCCAGTATACTAAGACCAGAACAACTTCTCCATGTAGCTCATTAGCTTCCCTCCTCGGCCTAGTAAAATTGTGCGGCATCGGACACGCTGCGGGGCAAATCTGCGAATGCTCCTGAAGAGCTCCGGATTTGGGTAAGTAATCGGTGATTTACTTTTACATGCTTGCTTTGCATATAGAATGCCTTACCCGCCGCTATCTTCTTCATTGTGTCGATCTCCTGGAGGGCCTTTTGGGCTTCGGCCTTGGCACTTTTTGCGCTCTCGAGGGCCGCGGCAAGCTCAGAGTCTCGCGTCTTCGAGTCAAGCTCCAACGCCTCGTGCTTCATCACGAGAGCCTGGAGCTCTTTCTGCACCTCGCCCACCCGAGCCTCTTGTTTTTCTCGCTCGGTGCGCTCCTTGGCCGCTTTATCTTCGGCCTCGGACAGCGCTTGCTTTAGGGTCGCCACTTCGGTCGTGCCCCCTGGCAAATTCATGATGATCCTGTCATTTTGCAATCGCATTCTTTTTATACATATCCATAGACTAGGTACTACTTACCTTTGTTCTCCTCGAGCTGCCTCTTGGCAAGGCCGAGCTCGTCCTGGGACCCTTTCAGGTCCTGCTTCAGTACAGTGATCTCCGTAGTAAGTGCGGCGGACGCCAGCAGCGAAGCCTACATATGCATATTGACATACTTATATTAGACTCCTGCGATATTGTTTGATCCTCTGTTCGGCTTTTCTTTGGGAACACTGAACAGAGCATCAGGGGCTACTGTCTATGCGGTAATATTTTTCCTATATTTTAAACACTTACCTCAAAGCCTGTTAGAAGGATGGCACAGGCTTCAGTCAATCCGCTCTTGGCGGACTGAACCTTCTGGATCACCGCACTCATGATAGTGCAGTGCTCCTCGTCGATGGAAGCGCTGTGAAGCGCTTCCAGCAGATTATCCGGCGCCTCTGGATGGACAGAGGTCACCGGTGCATGCGTCTTGCCCCTCTTAGAAGGAGGCCGCCTGCCCGAGTTCGGAACCACTGGAGGTTCCGGCATGGTGTTCGGCTGAGGGCCGAACTCGGAGCCCTCAGGGGCCTTGTCCCTCTGCTCCCGGAGTCCGGGAGGCCGCCTTGAGGCGCCTCCGGGACTGTCTCCCCTCGACCCGGTGCCTCTTGAGACAGCACCTCAGCGTCGTCCGCAGGATGGGGGGAGGTGGCGGTCAGAACTAGATCGCTATCCATATTCGACGAGCCCAAGCAGCCGTCCGATGATACATCGATACTAGCTCGGGGCAACCTGCATTATCACATTCGGCGTTAGGTAAAGTAGTGCAGAAAAGGAGTGCTACGAGTGACTCTGGTATCCGAATACTTACGACTTCCCCAGGGGCTTGACCCTGGGAAGCCACTCGTCTTCGCCGTCGGCGGTGGTAGTAGAGCTGTCCGGAAGGAGAGTCCTTCCCTTCTTGGATCCTTCGGCCTCCCCGGTTGGGGTGGCCTTCCTTTTCTTGTCTCCCGCGTCTGGAGGTGGAGCATCTTCTTCTTCCTCCTCGTCTTCGGGGGAGGATTGCGCCGTAGAGTCCTCGGACGGTGAGTCCGATGTCGCCTGGCGTCCGGAACTCTTTCGAGTTCCCTTACCCTTCTTGGTCTTCTCCGGCACCGTATAAGGAGCCGGAGTCAGCATCTTCGTCAGAAGAGCGTTTGCTGGGCCTTCGGGCAAAGGAGCCGGACAGTCGATCTGTCCGGCCGTCTCCTGCCAGTCCTGTCAAAGGTATGGGAGTTTAGATCCCGCATGAAGTCAAGCTATGAAAAACATCTATCTTGTAAGAGGTAAAGCAGCTTACCGCGCTGGCTTGGCGCTTCGCGCTGAATCCGCGATCCTCAGTAGTAGGAGGGGGGACCTCGGCGCTCTGTAACAGCACCCTCCAGGCATCTTCGTGAGTTGTGTCGAAGAGCCTGTTCAGAGTTCGGTGTTGTGCCGGGTCGAACTCCCACAGGTTGAAGGCCCGTTGTTGGCACGGGAGAATCGGCGGTTGAGCATGACCTGGACTACGTTGACGAGTTTGAGCTTCTTGTTCACCGTGTTTTGAATACATGTTTGGAGTCCGGTCAGCTCTCCCGAACTACCCCAGGACAGGCCCTTCCCTTGCCAGGAGGTGAGCCATGTGGGGAAGCCAGATCAGAACTCGGGGGCCGCTACCCATGTAGGGTCACGCGGTTCGGTGATGTAGAACCACCCCGATTGCCACCCCTTTATGGTCTCCACGAAGGAGCCCTCGAGCCATGTGACGTTGGACATCTTGCCCACCATGGCGCCTCCGCACTCCACCTGGCAGCCGTTCACTACCTTCAGCTTGACATTAAAAGTCTTCAGCCATAAGCCGAAGTGGGGCTTGATGCGGAGGAAGGCCTCGCACACGATGATAAACGCCGAGATGTTGAGGATGAAGTTCGGGGCCAGATCGTGGAAATCCAGGCCGTAGTAGAACATGAGCCCCCGGACAAATGGGTGGAGAGGGAATTCCAGACCGCGGAGGAAATGGGTGAGGAACACTGCCCTCTCATGGGGCCTGGGGGTGGGGATGAGCTGCCCCTCGTCTAGAAGCCGGTGCGCGACGTCGTCGGGCAAGTATCCGGCTCTCCTCAGCTTCTTGATGTGTCCCTCCGTGACGAAGGAGACCATCCACCTGCCTCCCACTCCGGACATGGTTGGAGAAGGTCGAGGTGGGAAATGCAAACTTGGGCGCTGGAGCTCGAGTGCGCGGAAACGGATGAGCAAAGGAGGAAGAAGGCGTGGATGAAAAGGAAAATCTTTATCCCTTTATATGGGCGGACGAAACTATGCGCCCCCCACTAGCCTGGTAAAACTCGCTTATCCCCCAAGCGTCGTAATCGATGGCGCCGTTGGGTTACCCACGCCCGTATTGATGAGAATCCCGTGATAAGGGGACACAATCTCTGCTTTGACAAGACGTGTCAACAAACTGCCTTGCGTTATGTGCGGGGCTAGTCAAAGGAAACGGTTCGAATAATCACCGGGCCATGACATAATGTCGTGTTGCCAAAACAAGTCAGCAAATTGGATTTGTGGAAATATTATTCTCTCTACGGTGGTGTGTGGAATTTATTTTGCATGGTCGGACACTATCCTTGTATTCAAATTCTTCCGTGGTGTATTCGGAGGAGGAACCCGCCTTGCAATGTCGAAGACAATACTGCGCGCCAGACTCATTGTCATTGAAAGCCTGGTTAAGGGGCTACTGAGGGAGTCCTGGATTAGGGGGTCTCCGGACAGCCGGATTATATCCGTTGGACTATGAAAATAGAAGATTGAAGACTTCGTCTCGTGTCCGGATGGGACTCTACTTGGCGTGGAAGGCAAGCTAGGCAATACGGATATGTATATCTCCTCCTTTGTGACCAACCCTGTGTAAACCTAACCTCTCCGGTGTCTATATAAACCGGAGGGTTTTAGTCCGTAGGACAACATACAATCATACCATAGGGTAGCTTCTAGGGTTTAGCCTCTCTGATCTCGTGGTAGATCTACTCTTGTACTACCCATATAATCAATATTAATCAACCAGGACGTAGGGTTTTACCTCCATCAAGATGGCCAGAACCTGGATAAAACATCGTGTCCCCTGCCTCCTGTTAACATCCGCCTTAGACGCACAGTTCGGGACCCCCTACCCGAGATCCGCAGGTTTTGACACCGACAGTGATGCTTGAAGTGCATTGGGTTGTTTTGTGAAGTCTGCCATCAAAGCATCCGAAGAAGTCCTCATGGTATCCTTCTCTGGATACCCCATGCACATGGGCTTGTACCATATATACGGGGTCGAGTGTGAACTCTCTGGATACCCCGTGCTCACGGGGCCTAGGTGTTGGCTCTTGAGATCCCATATCCAGTAAGGTTTCAAGTTGGTCTTCGGGTACTTCTATTGAAGCCATCAAGATTGGTTTCAATGCCTAATCTAATTATGTTTATGATGGAGTTCATTGGAGGATCTCAAAGATTGATATATTTGGGCTTTTGAGGATCAAGGCTTGAGAGAGTAATCAAAGAGAAGAATTCAAGTTATGGTTTCAAGACAAGATCATGGTGAGCTCATGTGTTGGGTTTAGGTTGATCAAGTCTTGAATCAAACAACTAGAGTGAAGAATTCATTGTTCCTCTCAAGATATTATGATGGAGGGCTTTTAAGGATCAAGGGCTTGAGAGAATAATCAAAGAGAAGAATTCAAGTTATGGTCTCAAGACAAGATCATGGTGAGCTCATGTGTTGGGTTTCGGTTGATCAAGTCTTGAAGCAAGCAACTAGAGTGACGAATTCATTATGCCTCTCAAGAGATTGTGATGGAGTTTTTAGAAGGGCAAGTTGTGGCCAAGATGATATTCATAGTGGAACTTGAATTGGCCATGAAAGAGTCTTTGGTGATATCGTCTTGAAGCAATTAAGGGAAATGAAGAGTTCATTGTGGCTTTCAAGAAACCAAGATGGAGCTTGGAGTAAAGATGTTGGTTGACCAAGATGAAGCTCGAAGATTATATCTAGATGGTCAACTCGCAAGGCGCAAACATTGTACCACGTGGGATCAAGTGATCTAGTGGTATGGTAAGTAATTGTGAATTGTGCTTTGTTACCTAACCCATGCTATGTGTTTGTTATGTCTATGTGGGTTAGGTGTTTCTCATGGGCTTGCATCAAAAGGAAAGATCTCAAGTAGCCTATGTGTGGATGACATCAAGTGGTGATGGTCATCGGGTTCGAGGAGTCCAAGTGCAACATGAGAAGCCGGAGGTTATATGCTTTGAATCTTGCGGTCCACATCATGATAATGCTCATGTGAAGATGGGCTTAAGTTAAGGCTTCCCTCATTGCAATATGAGGAAGCAATTCAAGCATCTTCACCAAGTGGTTGTGGACAAGAAAGGGATTCCAACTTGGGACAAGCATTGGACTCATCACCAAGCTCAAGTTGAATATGCAAGGCAAAGGTATACCTTAGCTAGGTTTTCCTAGTTTTGCCGGTCTCATGGTGCTTGGAGAGAGACCGGATTATAGGTTTGATACCCGTACTATCAAGAGGGACTCTCGGGCGAGTAGCTTGATCACATCGCATGTAGAGAGCTCAAACCTTTGCATTACTTGCATCATAATTTCTTGTTGATCTTGGGTGGTTCTCTATGTGAGGACCTTGGGCTTTTCCCTAGCTTCAAAACGAGCCCAAGATCATCAAATTCGAAGTTCGTATGCCAAAGTTATGCATGTTTTAGTGGGCTACTGCAGGCTGTCCTGGGTACCTCGTGGGCACGGGGTTTTTGACCCCCGTGGGCACGGGCTCGTGCCGTGTGCACGGGACCCCGTGGGCACGGGGTCTAAACCCCCGTGGGCACGGGGTGTCCAGGAACTGCCCGTTGAGCCCCAACGGCTAGTTTTGGGTTTTGGCTATTTAAGGGCTCCTTCCTCCCACCGGTTGGGGGGTTGTTCATTCACATTATAAACATCATTTTGAGCCTCTTACCACCTCTCCCAAACCCCTATCTCCCCTCTAAGTGAAGGGGGATTTGTGGATGGATCTTGGAGTCATTTGTTGATTTCCTCCATTGCATCCCCTCTCTTCAATCCCCTACTTTCTTGAGTTGCATCTTGTGAGATTGAGAGAGTGAGTTGAGCATTTGTTGCTTGACCTTGCATTGTATTTGTTGCTTTGGTTTGAGATCCCCACATCAATTTGTTCGAGTGAGAGCCCGTGAGTTTTTTACTCTTGGAGGCTTCGCCTCCTAGACGGTTTGGTGATACATTGAGAAGATTGTGAAGAGGCCTATGTGGCCAAGGTTCCCCCGGAAGCTTCCTTTTGTGGTGTGCTCCGGGGAAGGGTGTTGAAGT
Organism: Triticum urartu; assembly: GCF_003073215.2. Taxonomy (NCBI): domain Eukaryota; kingdom Viridiplantae; phylum Streptophyta; class Magnoliopsida; order Poales; family Poaceae; genus Triticum; species Triticum urartu. The sequence continues at coordinate 274,524,068 of NC_053027.1, forward strand.
GGCCTAGGTGGTCAAGTTCCTCCGGAAGCTTCTGTGGTTGTAGTGTGCTCCGGAGAAGTTTGTAAAGGTGTGGTGGTCGCCTTCAAGACCAACCCCGAGTGAACCGAGGCTCATCCGTTGGGGGTGACTCGGAAGGGAGAATACGGTGAGTCACTTGGTGACGCCCCGGAGCTTTGGCTTTGGCATCGCTCTAATGGAGATTAGCACTCTCACGAGTGTGAACTTCGGGATAAATCCGCGTCTCCGACTCACTTGTGGTTATCTCATACCACACCCTTTACTTTTAGTGCCTATCTTGTTTAGCATAGGTTGTTGGTGCACTTAGTTGAGCCTAGCATATTTAGGATTTGTGCATGAAAAGTATCCATTAGTTTAATTCCGCATTCGGATAAAGCCAAATCCGTAAAAGTTTTAAAATGCCTATTCACCCCCCTCTAGTCGTCATCTAGATCATTTGAATTGGTATCAGAGCTTTGGTCTCTCCTTGGTAGGCTTCACCGCCTAGAGAGTAAAGATGTCAACTTGTGGTATAGTGCATGATGGCACCTTTTGTTTTAGTGGCACAAACTATCACTTATGGAAAATTCGCATGCTTTGTCATTTCCGGACCATGGGTCCAAATTTTGTGTGAATTGTTCTTGTAGGGGCTTCTCCGTGGAAGGATGACCTTTTTCCAACTAATGAGGAAAATGATGATATGCTTTGTGGTTATGGTGCTAAGAATGCCATAATCCGGTCTATATACCTCGAAGTGTTTGAGTCAATCATGACCTGTGTGATGGCTCATGATATGTGGACCAAACTTGAAGAAATATATGGTGGGTCCAATCTTGTTGATATTCATCATATGTCGGAGGATTCAATTGAGGAGTTCTCCACATCTTCAAATCATGAAGAACTCCATATTGATTCTTCATCCATGTGCTTGGACATTTCTACTTCTTCCACCTCACCATCATATGGTATGTCCCAAGGTAATGACATGGTGAGTGGAAATATTATTTGTGATGATGATGTTGTGCTAAACATTGATTATCTTTCATGTATACATGCTAGTGTTGTAGATTCTATGGACTTGAGCATATCTAGCAAAAATGACTTACATTCTTGTGTTGATAGTCCATGCATATCATTTGGAGATTCCTTGAATACCTTTTGTGAGGATATGCTTGATACTCCTTGTTTCCATGATCTCTATGCTTCTATTTGCTCTAGTTGTTGTTTGACTAACCATGTAGAGGAAACAAGAGAAAATAGTGTACACACCATTATTGAGGAAATTGCTAGAGGAGCAAAGAAGGACATCACCTCGTTGGAGAGGAAATGCTATGAGTGTCAAGAGGATGGACACGAACATCCTACTCCTGATGATAAAGAAACTCCCTCTCCAAAAGAATCATCATCAACCTCCGATATTCACATGTGCCTCATGGCAAGAGGTAATACCGAGGTATCATCTACTCATAGTAATGATAATGATGAGAGTGATGATGAATGTGATAGGGATATGAGTCAAGAAATATATGAAATTGGTAATTCTCTTCGTGGGGTAAATAAGAACACTTATGAGATATTTAAAGATCTTATTACTCATTTTGGAAAGTGTAATGATTTACTTCACAAAGAGCAAGAACAAAATGAAAAACTTGATAGTAACCTTCTTGATGCTCTAGAAACTCTTAGAGACTTAGAATCTTCCAAAGAAGAAATTGAAGTTGCTCATGATCAACTTAAAGAGGATTTTGCGCACCTTGACCTTGGCTACAAGAATGTCAAAGGAGAGCTCACCAAACTCTCTAAGTCTTATGAGGAACTTCAAGCTAGTCATGTGAAGTCTCTAGTCTCTACTAGCTCCTCTCACATTGTCAATGATGCTTGTGCTACTAACTCTACTCCTTTTGAAGCATCTATCTTGAAGGAGAATGTTGAGCTAAGGGCTCAACTTGTTTTGCTAACTAGAAATTATGGGAATTTAGAAGAAAGTCATGAAAAGCTCTCGAGCTCTCATGATGACCTTCTAATCTCCCATGAAAGGCTAAAGTTAGCTCATGAGGCTATTGTGACTAAGGTAACATCTCGTGAGCCTCATGTGGACATTAGCACTATATCTATTCAAAATGATTTATTGACATGTGCTAGTCCTAGTAATTCATCTAGACATATTATAGTCAATTCTTGTGATGAATTGCTCCCCTTGCCTTGTTGCTCTAATAATGAAGTTTCTACTCCCTCTAGTACTTTTGTTGATACTAACCTTGTAGAGGAAAACAAAGAGCTCAAGGCTCAAGTCACTAATTTGAAGAAAGACTTGGAAATGTGTCATAAAGGAAATTCCATTCTCAACAATATTTTGAGTGGTCAAAAATCCCCTCATGACATGGGTGGACTTGGTTTCATCTCCAACAACATGAAGTCCAAGAAAAGGAATAAGGGACAAGACCAAGTCAAGAATCCGGCCAACATCACATGCTTCAAGTGCAAGAATGTTGGACACCATGTGAGATCTTGTCCATTGAAGAATAATGCTTCAAATGTGAAGCAACAAGGGAAGCGGCCTCAATTTCAATCTCAAGGCCAACCTCAAGTTCAATCTCAAGGTCAACCTCAAGTTAAAGAAAGGCCACTATCAATAATGAACCAAGGAAATGCTCCCCAAGTTGAGAAAGTAAAGAAGAAGAGAAGGGGGAGCACATGTTGCTATATTTGTTGTGAGAAGGGACACATATCTTCATCTTGTCCCAATGGTAACATCCCTAAGCCTCCTCTAGTCAATGATCCTTATTCGCTTAGGAAAGATGTTCTTGGCAATTTGTTTGCCAAGTTTGTTGGCGCCCAAAGTGGTTTGGAAATGGAAAAGGCCATTTGGGTTGCCAATCCTATTGTGAATAACTTCTTAGGACCCAATTTGGTTGGGGACCATCAAGCTCAACCTTGATCAATAGGTGTGTGGAGGACATTGGAGATTTGGCTAGTTCATGAAGAAAAATAATATTCACCATTTATTTGTTCGAGCCAAGTCATGTGGATTATCTTTATTTTATCTATCCAATGTTCCTCCTTGCGGTAACTTGTATTTTTATTGCTTACATTGAAAGTTACTCGCCCCTTGCATGCTTAGGTTTTGTATCTAGCATGTGCATTTATATGTTGTGCTTCCTAGTATGCTTGATTTGTGTTATCTAGCATGTGTAGGTTGCATTGCACATCATAGTGCTTCTTGTTCTCTTGAGCCTTATTTGTATGTTGTTTGGCTCTTGCGACATATTAATGGATCATCACATTATGGGGAGTGTTATGTTTTGTGCGCATCACAAACCAAAAATGTGAATATGAGAAATATTACATAGAATTGATATTCAATATTATCTATTCACTATGTGGTATGTCAAGCTCATTTGAAATTCAGATTCTCAGAGTATCCATTAACTATCTCTTGTAGGTGGTTATTTGCCTCTGTTGTGTGCTTGCCGTGGTATCCAGAAATTTGCACCAGAAAAGTTCTGGATACCCCGTGCGCACGGGGTCTTTTGACCCCTGTGCGCATGGGGTGTTGCGTAACTCTCTGGGTACCCCGTGCGCAAGGGGTCTTTTAACCCCCGTGCGCACGGGGTACTATGTAACTCCCTGGATACCCCGTGTGCACGGGGTCTTTTGACCCCCGTGCGCACGGGGTGGTTGTTGATTATGATCTTGTGCTTCTTCGGATTCTACCACCGAGTGTTAATTCCAAATACCAATTGGTATTTCTTCTTGTGGTAGAATTTTATGATCATCTTCTTCTCGGCTTGTGCTTCAACTTGCCTTATCTCACTACTTGTACTATATTTTATCTACTTGAGTGAGATAAGCCTTTGAGCATGTGTGTAATGTGTATCCTTTATGCTCTTTGGTTTTTGCTTAGTTCATATGTTGTACTTTGTGTGCGGTCCTGTGTGGATTCGTCATTTTGATATAATTTGGACAACTTGAATGCTTTATGTCATTATTGGAGTATTCATCTTTTAAGTGTTCTTTTGTCCAAATTATATCTCTTTGGATCTTGGTAGGCTTGTGCATGCATATTTATTTATGTACTTCTTCATGCCTTGCTTGCTCTCTTGATCCTCTATATAGGGTAAACTCCATAATATCATTAATGGTTAAAGGTGTGCATGAAATTCAATTTCATATCCTTTTGCACATACTTATTGTGGAGTTTGCCCTATGTATTGTGGTTGTGCTTACTACTTCGGACCCAATATGTTTGGGGACCATTTTGTACCTTAATGTGTTTTAGGTACCTTGGAGAAGCATTGGATGCTTGGCTTATTCACGAGGAAGGTGGAGACACCGTGGGAAATTATTAGGGCCAAGCTTGATTGATTCTTTGATTTGAGGGAGAAGATAAATGAAAACCCGGTTCGGTCCTTCCATGCGGAGCAATTTGTTTCAAGTGTTGTAGGTGATGAGGCTCCTTCCCGAGATACAAGTACAATGGGGGTTGGTCATATTATTCCACAAGAAACACCCCTTGTCCATGTATAAGAAGAAGGAGTAAGAGCCCCTCTTGTGGATCCACCACAAGGGAAGTCATCACCCCCAACATAAGAACAAGATGCTATGGTAGATCATGTACCTATCCAAGAACAAGATCAAGTCCCTCATGTTACCTTACTAGATCAAGGGCCCCTTGAACCAATGCTCTCTCTCTCTCGGTAACAAGTACTTACTTCATGCATTTATTTAAATTAGAGTCAACATTGTGTATGTTGCATCATAGCATGATTAGTACTTGTTGAGTGAGTGCTTGTATGTTTTGCATATATGTTTGCACTCATGAGTTGTTGGATATATTTTGGACCCATGCTTAGCATGATTATCATATTGGATATCTCCATTATCCCTTGTCCAAAATATGTTCATTGGATCCTTTGAATGTTTGATTCTCTTGTCATATCTTTTTGGTGCATTCTATGGATCCTCAATATAGTGTGAATTTCTTTGTTTGTTCGTAACTGGATATGTGCATTTGATTCCACTCACAATATGAGAAATGCACAAATTAAGGAGGAACTCATACTATATTGGTCGTCTAGATTTTTCTTCCATTTTGGCACTTGTTGCCAATGGGGGAGAAGTTTAGAGGGTTTAGGTGAAGTGGGTTGGTTCTTGTCATTCCTGCTTATCTACTTTTGTTGTGCTTGCTCATTGCATGGATGTGTATATAGAGGAAACTCCACCAAGTTATTTCCTGTGCATATATTGTGGGGGAGTTTGCTCTATATATTGTGGTTCCTCTAGCATCAAATTCTTGTGTAGTATTTCGATGCTAGTACAACCGGTTTGGATAACATCAACTATCTTTGTGATGTTTGAGGCTATCAAAACCACCTCAAGTATACAATTTATTCTCTGATAGATTGCATACTTGTTTTAAATTCATTGTATAAACCCTCTTGTTGAGATTGTCATCAATTACCAAAATGGGGGAGATTGAAAGGACATGTAGCCCCTAAGTGTGGTTTTGGTAATTAAATGACAATCTCTATGGACTAATGTTTTCAGTGAGATATATTTGAAGGTTTTGTCCATAGATGGTGCCACAAGGATATTGGATGGAATCAAGGATGAAGTCCATATATATGAAGATATATTTGCCCCATGCTTTGGTATTAAATGAAAATTCCTATGGAGAATCAAGTGCATTGAATCTTATATGAAGATATGTTCCATAGTGATGCTTGAAGTGCATTGGGTTGTTTTGTGAAGTCTTCCATCAAAGCATCCGAAGAAGTCCTCATGGTATCCTTCTCTGGATACCCCGTGCACACGGGCTTGTACCATGTGCACGGGGTCGAGTGTCAACTCTCTGGATACCCCGTGCTCACGGGGCCTAGGTGTTGGCTCTCGAGATCCCATATCCAGTAAGGTTTCAAGTTGGTCTTCAGGTACTTCTATTGAAGACATCAAGATTGGTTTCAATGCCTAATCTAATTATGTTTATGATGGAGTTCATTGGAGGATCTCAAAGATTGATATATTTGGGCTTCTGAGGATCAAGGCTTGAGAGAGTAATCAAAGAGAAGAATTCAAGTTATGGTTTCAAGACAAGATCATGGTGAGCTCATGTGTTGGGTTTAGGTTGATCAAGTCTTGAAGCAAACAACTAGAGTGAAGAATTCATTGTGCCTCTCAAGATATTATGATGGAGGGCTTTTAAGGATCAAGGGCTTGAGAGAATAATCAAAGATAAGAATTCAAGTTATGGTTTCAAGACAAGATCATGGTGAGCTCATGTGTTGGGTTTAGGTTGATCAAGTCTTTAGGCAAACAACTAGAGTGAACAATTCATTGTGCCTCTCAAGATATTATGATGGAGGGCTTTTAAGGATCAAGGGCTTGAGAGAATAATCAAAGAGAAGAATTCAAGTAATGGTCTCAAGACAAGATCATGGTGAGCTCATGTGTTGGGTTTCGGTTGATCAAGCCTTGAAGCAAGCAACTAGAGTGACGAATTCATTATGCCTCTCAAGAGATTGTGATGGAGTTTTTAGAAGGGCAAGTGGTGGCCAAGATGATATTCATAGTGGAACTTGATATGGCCATGAAAGAGTCTTTGGTGATATCGTATTGAAGCAATTAAGGGAAATGAAGAGTTCATTGTGGCTTTCAAGAAACCAAGATGGAGCTTGGAGTAAAGATGTTGGTTGACCAAGATGAAGCTCGAAGATTATATCTAGATGGTCAACTCTCAAAGCGCAAACATTGTACCACATGCGATCAAGTGATCTAGTGGTATGGTAAGTAATTGTGAATTATGCTTTGTTACCTAACCCATGTTATGTGTTTGTTATGTCTATGTGGTTAGGTATTTCTCATGGGCTTGCATCAAAAGGAAAGATCTCAAGTAGCCTATGTGTGGATGACATCAATTGGTGATGGTCATCGGGTTCGAAGAGTCCAAGTGCAAGATGAGAAGCCGGAGGTTATATGCTTTGAATCTTGCGGTCCACATCATGATAATGCTCATGTGAAGATGGGCTTAAGTTAAGGCTTCCCTCATTGCAATATGAGGAAGCAATTCAAGCATCTTCACCAAGTGGTTGTGGACAAGAAAGGGATTCCAACTTGGGACAAGCATTGGAGTCATCACCAAGCTCAAGTTGAATATGCAAGGCAAAGGTATACCTTAGCTAGGTTTTCCTAGTTTTTCCGGTCTCATGGTGCTTGGAGAGAGACCGGATTATAGGTTTGATACCCGTACTATTGTAGTGACCAGACCTCAAACAGTCTGATCTCTGTGCTCCGGTGTCATCCCTGGATCAGTAATGCTGACACCACACAGTACTCGGAGGATTTATAACAGAGTAGCAATCACACACTTATTACATCGAGTGTCTCCATAGAGAACTTATTACCATAAATATGGCTTAAGGCCATCTAATAACGATAACAGTGGAAGGCTTGGAAGATAAGTGAGTCCATCAACTCCAACGGCATCACTGAGTGTAGAACCATGACCTAAAACTCCTTAATCGTCGTCTAAAAAGTCTGCAACATTAACGTTGCAGCCCGAAACGGGTCAGCACATGGAATATGCTGGCAAGGTAACACATAGAGAGTAATGGAATGAAATAGCTATACTATATGCATATTTGGCTGGTCGAAAGCTCTATGTTTATAGTTTTGCATAAAGCCAATTTTTCCCTACTACAAAGGAATAAATTTATTTAACTACCTTGGTAGTTGTTAAACATTGAGAATGGTTGACAGCATCCTCAATCCCAATTAAACATCATCATTATCAGAAAACCCAACAAAATTAATTTAGAGTAACATGTTGAGATTCACATGATAATCCATGTACTAGATACTCAAAACGTCCATAACCGGGGACACGGCTAACCATGATTAGTTTAATACACTCTGCAGAGGTTTGCGCACTTTTCCCCACAAGACTCGATCGCCTCCGTTTGGTTTCTCGCACTACATGGTGTTTGAGAAACGGATGACCGAGACATAGTCTTTCAGAAGCGCTAGCACCTTACGATCGGGTAGACCGTACCACCTGCATCCCCTACATCTGCTAGTCTACCACTGTAAGAGTTCGCACGACTTAGTCAACTATGCTAGAGCCCATAATAGCTTGTGGCTGCACACGGAAGTTTCTAGTATGAATAATCTCATGATCCCTTTGAGCCTGGGTGGCGGTCCAAAAGAAAACAGGAAAATCCTGGATTACCCAGGTACCTCAATCCACCCAGATGTGTGTTTAAGTTGGCACCTTAGATAAACCATTAATTAACAAATTCACATCTGTCATGGATATCACTCACCCAATCCACGTCTACTAGCATAGCATGGCATAATAAGCAAACATAGAAGTAACTCCCAAAGGTTTGAAAATAAACAGGTAATAGGTACTACCTCAACTACTTCCCATCCCACAATTTAATTAGATCCTAATCATGCAATGTTTGAGGATTTGATCTAATGCATTAAAACTGGGTAGTAGAAAAGGTATGATCAAAGTGTTACTTGCCTTGCTGATGATCCGGGAAACCTAGCGATTCGAAGTAACAAGCGGCGCACTCCGGGTACTCTATCGCAAACAAACAAGCACACAATAAGTACTCATCTAATGCACGGGTAAAACTCTAATAAGAGATCTAACCAGAAGGTTCAACTTAAGAACTCCGGTTTGCAAAAAGAGTCAAATCGAACGAAGCAACGAAAGTCAAACGGCGAAAGAAAACAACTTCGTTCTACTAATCTGGATCTAAGTCAAATTTTACAGTAGCAAAAACTTGTTTAAGTTGGTTAAATGGATAGAGGGTTTCGAGACGAAACTCCATGCGCTTGAATCGCCTGATTCCAATAAACGAGCGAAAAGTTATACTAAAAAGAAAATCAGATCGGAAATCACGATCAGAAAAATCACGGATTTAATCCGTGAAAAAGAAAAACGACGAACATTCGCTAGAACGAACGAACGGACGAACGCTTGCTAATTAAATAAGTCGGAAAAACCGATCTATTTAAAAAAAACCGAAACTAAAAAAATAAAAACCAACGAAAAACCGACGGAAAAACCAAACGGTTTTTCGAAAAAAAATAAAAAAAACGGCACGGATTTCGAGGCGACCTCGGCGGCGGCGGCGGGCGGCGGCTAGGGTTTCGGGGCGGCGGCTGGGCCTTGGGCTGGCTCCCCCCGGCTTATAAAGCCTTGGCGGGCCGGAGTCCCGGTCGGACACGGCCCGTAGGTCGGTTCGTTTTTTTAAGTAATTACGCGCAGAAGAAAAATAAAAAGAAATACTAAACGGACTCGAAAAATCCCGAAATAAATTTTCCCGGGCTTCTAAAATCAAGCTGCACAAGGTGAACATTTATTTGGGGCCTAAATGCAATTTTGAGAAACGCACATTTTTCCTAAATTCAAATAAAATAACGAAAAACTCCGAAATAAAATCTTATTTGATTTTATTATTAAATCCTCAATATTTATTTATTTTGGGAAAGTCATTTTATTCCCTCTCTCATATTTTTGTAATAGAAATAATTGATGATAAAATAATTAAAATCAAATGATCCTATTCTCAAAATTTGAGAAAACTCAAATATGAAAATAAAGAATTTCCCAACTCTCTCCGTGGGTCCTTGAGTTGCGTAGAAATTTCTAGGATCAAACCAAAAGCAAAACAAAATATGATATGCAATGATGATCTAATGTATAACATTCCAATTTGAAAATTTGGGATGTTACAAACCTACCCCCCTTAAGATGAATCTCGCCCTCGAGATTCGGGTTGTCTAGAAAATAGGTAGGGTGGTCCTTGAGCAAATCTTCCTCTCGTTCCCAGGTGGCTTCATCCTCTGTGTGGTGGCTCCACTGAACTTTGCAAAACTTAATAACCTTGCTGCGAGTGACTCGGCTGGCAAACTCAAGAATCTTAATTGGTTTCTCCTCGTAGGTCAAATCGTTATCCAACTGAATTGTTTCCAATGGCACTGTGTCTCTCAAGGGTATGTCAGCCATCTCCGCGTGGCACTTCTTTAACCGAGAAACGTGGAACACATCATGAACTCCTGACAATCCTTCGGGCAATTCCAACTTGTAGGCCACTTCTCCCATACGCTCCAAAACTCGATATAGTCCTACAAATCGTGGCGCTAACTTTGCTTTAACTCCAAAATGCTTTGTTCCCCGAAGTGGGGATACTCGAAGATAAGCTCTATCTCCAACTTCGTAAACAGTCTCCTTGCGTTTAGAATCTTCATAACTCTTCTGTCTGGACTGAGCTACCTTGAGCCTATCACGAATCAATTTCACCTTCTGTTCAGACTCTTTAATCAAATCAGGTCCAAACAACTGGCGGTCTCCAACTTCGTCCCACGACAACGGTGTCCTGCACCTCCTTCCGTACAAAGCTTCGAAAGGGGCCATCTTTAAACTGATTTGGTAACTATTGTTGTAACAGAACTCTGCATATGGCAAATTGTCGTCTCAACTAGATCCGTAATCTAGCGCACAAGCTCTCAGCATATCCTCCAAAATATGATTGACTCTCTCGGTCTGTCCATCTGTCTGTGGATGAAAAGCTGTACTGAATTCTAGCGTGGTACCCAAAGTTTCGTGCAACTGCTTCCAGAACTTTGAGGTAAATTGGGTTCCTCTATCCGATACGATACTCCTCGGAACTCCATGCAGACATATGATCCTGGTCATGTATATCTTTGCCAACTTAGCACTGGTGTAAGTGGTCTTTACCGGGATGAAGTGAGTTACTTTCGTCAACCGATCGACTACAACCCAAATCGAGTCATAACCTGAACGAGTCCTGGGTAATCCCGTGATAAAATCCATGCCTAACTTATCCCACTTCCATTCGGGTATCGGCAATGGTTGTAACAATCCTGCTGGCTTCTGATGCTCTGCCTTTACTCTCTGACACACATCACAAACTGCTACATACTCCGCAATATCCTTCTTCATTCCGGTCCACCAGAAAATATCTTTCAAATCCAAATACATCTTGGTATTTCCTGGGTGAATCGAATATGGTGAATCGTGTGCCTCTTGCAGATTTAGCTTCCTAATCTCCGGGTCATTGGGCACGTAAACACGGTCTTCAAACCATAGGGTGTCGTGCTCATCTTCACGAAATCCTTTAGCCTTTCCTTCGCTTATTTTCTCCTTTATAGAGGCAATCTCCTTGTCAGTCTTCTGAGCTTCTCTGATTCTATCCATCGAAGTTGACTGAATCTCCAATGTTGCTACATAGCCTCTCGGAACTATTTCCAAACATAGTTCACGAAGATTTTCTGCTAACTCCCTTGGTATTTCTCCCGTAATTAATGTATTGACATGGCTCTTACGGCTTAATGCGTCAGCTACTACATTAGCCTTTCCGGGATGGTAATGCAATCTCATATCATAATCCTTGATGATCTCCAACCATCTTCTTCGTCTGAGGTTTAACTCCTTCTGTGTGAAAATGTATTTCAAACTCTTATGGTCCGTGTACACCTCACAATGGTTTCCAATGAGGAAATGTCTCCATGTTTTCAATGCATGCACTACGGCTGCTAATTCCAAATCATGCGTAGCATAATTCAACTCATGAGGTTTCAGTTGTCTTGAGGCATATGACACAACTCTCCCTTCCTGCATAAGCACTGCTCCAAGTCCTCGACGTGAAGCGTCGCAATACACCTCATAGTCCTTTGTCTGATCTGGCAAAATCAACACTGGTGAAGTAACCAAACATTTCTTCAACTCCTGGAAACTAGTCTCACATTCCTCGGTCCATATGAACTTGGTATCCTTCTTCAACAGCTCCGTCATAGGCTTTGCAATCTTTGAGAAATTCTCAATAAATCTCCGGTAGTATCCTGCGAGTCCCAGAAAACTCCGTATCTCTCCAAACATGGTCGGTGCTTCCCACTTGGTCACGGTATCAACTTTAGTGGGATCTGCTGTTATTCCTTCTCTGGATATAACGTGTCCGACAAATCCTACTTCCTTCAGCCAGAACTCACATTTGCTGAACTTGGCATACAACTGATGTTCCCTGAGCTTCTCAAGTACCATTCGCAAATGTTCCTTATGCTCCTCTTCATTCTTCGAGTAAACCAGGATATCATCAATGGACACCATGACGAACTTATCCAAGAACTCCATAAACACTTTGTTCATCATGTTCATAAAGTATGCAGGTGCGTTAGTCAGACCAAATGACATAACGGTATACTCGTACAGCCCATACCTGGTGGTAAAAGTTGTCTTAGGTATATCCTATTCCCAAATCTTCAACTGGTGGTATCCTGATCGCATATCGATCTTGGAAAATACCTTAGCTCCTTGCAATCGATCAAACAGATCATTGATCATTGGTAGTGGGTACTTGTTCTTGATCGTTACTTCATTCAATCCTCGATAATCAACAACCATCCTTAACGATCCATCCTTCTTCTCCACTAGAAGTACTGGCGATCCCCAAGGCGAAGAACTTGGGCGAACATATCCTTTATCCAGTAACTCCTTAATCTGCTTCTTAATTTCCACCAAATCCTTTGCAGGCATCCTGTATGGTCTCTTTGATATTGGCCCTATGCCTGGCAATAGCTCAATCAAAAACTCAATATCTCTATCCAGTGGCATGCCTGGCAACTCTTCTGGAAATACTTCAGGGAAATCCCTTACCACTGGTACTTCCTCCTGCACAACTCCTGTTAAGCAATTTACTTGAGTCCTCTTTGGCACAAGTCGGGATACATACTTGATCCTTCTCCCTTCTGGGGTGGTAAGCAAAATTGACTTACTAGCACATTCAATATTCCGTTCATACTTTGATAACCAATCCATGCCTAATATCACATCCAATCCTTGGGATTCCAATACTATTAGGTCTGAGGGAAAAACATAGTTACCAATCCTTAATGGTAACCGATCACACCATCGACTGGCCATATATTCTGCTCCAGGCGAGGTTACTAACATGGGTGACCTAAGGGCTTGGGTTGACAGGTTATACTTATCCACAAATCCCCTTGAGATGTATGAATGCGATGCACCAGTATCAAAAAGAACAAGTGAAGTAAATGACTTAACCAAAAACTTACCTATTATTGCATCAGGCTGAGCTTCAACCTCCTCCACACTAACGTGGTTCACCTGTCCCCTGTTGAAAGGGTTCGACTTCTTCCCAGAGCTTCCATTGATATTTCCATTTTGTAATTCAGGACATTCATTGGCATAATGTCCGGTCTTCGAAGACTTAAATCAAGTGACTTGGCTCAGGTCTTTCTTGGCTGGGGTTCATGGGTTGGTGCGATTCTGGCCGTTACTTCCTCCATTCCCATTACCATTCCTGGGGCCATTGTGATTGTGCGAGCTACCTCCTCCATGGGTATGCTGAAAATATCCTCCCGGTCTAGGGGTAAAACGTGGCTTCTGCTGAGCTCCTGAATTGTACTTTCCTTGTCCATACTTCCTCTTGCGGTTCTCAATGTGCTGCTGCTTGCCTTCAATCATAAGAGCACGGTCTACCAACTCCTGGTAGTTGTTGAAGGTTGCTACCATCAACTGCATGCTCAACTCATCATTCAGTCCTTCCAGAAACTTCTCCTGCTTAGCTGCATCCGTAGCAACATCATCTGGGGCATAACGTGCTAACTTACTAAAGTCCTCCACATACTGGCCAACTGTCCTTCCTCCTTGGCGCAAGTTGCGAAACTCACGCTTCTTCATGGCCATAGCTCCTGCTGAAACATGGGAAGTATGAAAAGCCTGCTGAAACTGGTCCCATGTGACAGTGTCTACAGGGAAAGTGGCTGTGAAATTCTCCCACCATGATGTTGCGGGTCCTTCAAGCTGATGTGCGGCAAACTTCACCTTCTCCGCATCCGTGCATCCTGCTGTGGTCAACTCTCTAGCTGTCTTGCGGAGCCAATCATCTGCTACTATTGGCTCGGTGCTACTGGAAAACACCGGTGGATTCAGCCTAAGAAAACGGGCTAAGTGATCAACAGGTGGTGGTGGTGGTGGGTTGTTGTTGTTGTTCCCCTGATTCTGATTCTGGACTAGCAACTACATCAATGTGTTCTGTTGCTGGATCAACTGGGTGAGCTCCGGTGGAAAGGTAAATCCGGGGTCACGTCTCGGAGGCATTTGAGGGTTTAGAAAAGATGAGAGTTAAGAATAGAGGGGGTCTAAAGAGAAAACACTACCCATATGCACATGAGGCAAAAGCAAACAATTCACTTCATTGAATCAAACAAGGGCATACAATCGATCTAACTATTGCAAAAGTGCTCGGACTACTATATTTACATGGTGGACTACCTCTACTGATGAGGTGGTCTACTAGAAATATTCTTCGGTTGCAGACTCCATAAATATGGCTTAAGGCCATCTAATAACGATAACAGCGGAAGGCTTGGAAGATAAGTGAGTCCATCAACTCCAATGGCATCACTGAGTATAGAACCACGACCTAAAACTCCTTAATCATCGTCTGAAAAGTCTGCAACATTAACGTTGCAGCCCGAAACGGGTCAACACATGGAATATGCTGGCAAGGTAACACATAGAGAGTAATGGAATGAAATAGCTATACTATATGCATATTTGGCTAGTGGAAAGCTCTATGTTTACAGTTTTGCGTAAAGCCAATTTTTCCCTACTACAAAGGAATAAATTTATTTAACTACCTTCGTAGTTGTTAAACATTGAGAATGGTTGACAACATCCTTAATCCCAATTAAACATCATCATTATCAAAAAACCCAACAAAATTAATTTAGAGTAACATGTTGAGATTCACATGATAATCCATGTACTAGATACTCAAAACGTCCATAATTGGGGACACGGCTAACCATGATTAGTTTAATACACTCTGCAGAGGTTTGCGCACTTTTCCCCACAAGACTCGATCACCTCCGTTTGGTTTCTCGCACTACATGGTGTTTGAGAAACGGATGACCGAGACATAGTCTTTCAGAAGCGCTAGCACCTTACGATCGGGTAGACCGTACCACCTGCATCCTCTACATCTGCTAGTCTATCACTGTAAGAGTTCGCACGACTTAGTCAACTATGCTAGAGCCCATAATAGCTTGTGGCTGCACACGGAAGTTTCTAGTATGAATAATCTCATCATCCCTTTGAGCCTGGGTGGCGGTCCAAAAGAAAATAGGCAAATCCTGGATTACCCAGGTGCCTTAATCCACCCAGATGTGTGTTTAAGTTGCCACCTTAGATAAACCATTAATTAACAAACTCACATCTGTCATGGATATCACTCACCCAATCCACGTCTACTAGCATAGCATGGCATAATAAGCAAACGTAGAAGTAACTCCCAAAGGTTTGAAAATAAACAGGTAATAGGTACTACCTCAACTACTTCCCATCCCACAATTTAATTAGATCCTAATCATGCAATGTTTGAGGATTTGATCTAATGCATTAAAACTGGGTAGTAGAAAAGGTATGATCAAAGTGTTACTTGCCTTGCTGATGATCCGGGAAACCTAGCGATTCGAAGTAACAAGCGGCGCACTCCGGATGCTCTATCGCAAACAAACAAGCACACAATAAGTACTCATCTAATGCACGGGTAAAACTCGAATAAGAGATCTAACCAGAAGGTTCAATTTAAGAACTCCGGTTTGCAAAAAGAATCAAATCGAACGAAGCAACAAAAGTCAAACGGCGAAAGAAAACAACTTCGTTCTACTAATCTAGATCTAAGTCAAATTTTACAGTAGCAAAAAATTGTTTAAGTTGGTTAAACGGATAGAGGGTTTCGAGACGAAACTCCAGGCGCTTGAATCGCCTGATTTCGATAAACGAGCGAAAAGTTATACTAAAAAGAAAATCAGATTAGAAATCACGATCAGAAAAATCGCGGATTTAATCCGAGAAAAAGAAAAACGACGAACGTTCGCTTGAACGAATGAACGGACGAACGCTCGCTAATTAAATAAATCAGAAAAACCGATCTATTTAAAAAAACCATATTAAAAAATAAAAACCGACGGAAAAACCGAACGGTTTTTCAAAAAAAAAATATTAAAAAATGGTGCGGATTTCGAGGCGACCTCGGCGGCGGGTCGGCGGCGGCGCGGGCGGCGAGGCGGCGCGGCTAGGGTTTCGGGGCGGCGGCTGGGCCTCGGGCTGGCTCCCCCCCGGCTTATAAAGCCTTGGCGGGCCGGAGACCCGGTCGGACACAGCCTGTAGGTCGGTTCGTTTTTTTTAAATAATTACGGGCAGAAGAAAAATAAAAAAAAACTAAACGGACTCCAAAAATCCCGAAATAAATTTTCCCGGGCTTCTAAAATCAAGACGCACAAGGTGAACATTTATTTGGGGTCTAAATGCAATTTTGAAAAACGCACATTTTTCCTAAATTCAAATAAAATAACGAAAAACTCTGAAATAAAATCTTATTTGATTTTATTATTAAATCCTCAATATTTCTTTATTTTGGGAAAGTCATTTTATTCCCTCTCTCATATTTTTGTAATAGAAATAATTGATGATAAAATAATTAAAATCAAATGATCCTATTCTCAAAATTTGAGAAAACTCAAATATGAAAATAAAGAATTTTCCAACTCTCTCCGTGGGTCCTTGAGTTGCGTATTAATTTCTAGGATCAAACCAAAAGCAAAACAAAATATGATATGCAATGATGATCTAATGTATAACATTCCAAATTGAAAATTTGGGATGTTACAACTATCAAGAGGGACTCTCGGGCGAGTAGCTTGATCACGTCGCATGTAGAGAGCTCAAACCTTTGCATTACTTGCATCATACTTTATTGTTGATCTTGGGTGGTTCTCTATGTGATGACCTTGGGCTTTTCCCTAGCTTCAAAACGAGCCCAAGATCATCAATTTCAGAGTTCATATGCCAAAGTTATGCATGTTTTAGTGGGCTACTGCAGGCTGTCCTGGGTACCCCGTGGGCACGGGGTTTTTGACCCGCGTGCCCACGAGGCCCCATGTGCACGGGCTCGTACCATGCGCACGGGACCCCGTGGGCACGGGGTGTCCAGGAACTGCCCGTTGAGCCCCAACGGCTAGTTTTGGGTTTTGGCTATTTAAGGGCTCCTTCCTCCCACCGGTTGGGGAGTTGTTCATTCACATTCTAAACATCATTTTGAGCCTCTTACCACCTCTCCCAAACCCCTATCTCCCCTCTAAGTGAAGGGGGATTTGTGGATGGATCTTGGAGTCATTTGTTGATTTCCTCCATTGCATCCCCTCTCTTCAATCCCCTACTTTCTTGAGTTGCATCTTGTGAGATTGAGAGAGTGAGTTGAGCATTTGTTGCTTGACCTTGCATTGCATTTGTTGCTTTGGTTTGAGCTCCCCACATCGATTTGTTCGAGTGAGAGCCCGTGAGTTTTTTACTCTTGGAGGCTTCGCCTCCTAGACGGTTTGGTAAAACATTGAGAAGATTGTGAAGAGGCCTATGTGGCCAAGGTTCCCCCGGAAGCTTCCTTTTGTGGTGTGCTCCGGGGAAGGGTGTTGAAGTGGCCTAGGTGGTCAAGTTCCTCCGGAAGCTTCCGTGGTTGTAGTGTGCTCCGGAGAATTTTGTAAAGGTGTGGTGGTCGCCTTCAAGACCAACCCCGAGTGAACCGAGGCTCATCCGTTGGGGGTGACTCGGAAGGGAGAATACAGTGAGTCACTTGGTGACGCCTCGGAGCTTTGGCTTTGGCACTGCTCTAACGGAGATTAGCACTCTCACGAGTGTGAACTTCGGGATAAATCTGCGTCTCCGACTCACTTGTGGTTATCTCATACCCACACCCTTTACTTTCCGCAATTCATACTTGCTCATATTGATATATCTTGTGCTAGTTAAATTGCTTAGTAGTTCCTACATTTCCTTATCTTGTGATATAGTTTGTGCTTGCTAGTTTCTTTTAGTGCCTATCTTGTTTAGCATAGGTTGTTGGTGCACTTAGTTGAGCCTAGCATATTTAGGATTTGTGCATGATAAGTATCCGTTAGTTTAATTCCGCATTAGGATAAAGCCAAATCCGTAAAAGTTTTAAAATGCCTATTCACCCCCCCTCTAGTCATCATCTAGATCATTTCACCGGTTGGCTGTGGTTACCACCGGACTGGAGAAATCCAAGAAGGCAACGCCTGGTAATATTCCCTTCCATCCAGAAAATGTAATCATATACCAGTAATGTTAATACTGTTGCATTTCCAATGATATGATCAGCAGATCAACTAGAAGGGGAACTAAGAGTCACGCAGACGAGCGAACAAGAGGCCAAAAGGCAACTGGCCACAGGCGAACGTGTGCTGACACGGGTCAGGGATGAAAAGAACAAGCTGCGGGATTCCAATACCCTGCTGGGCGAAGAACTAAAAGATGTGCAAGCCCAGCTAGCTGACGCCATCAAGGAGAATAGGAGGCTATGAGGCGGCATATTCAGTATGCTTTTGACCTTACATTTATGTAATTCAGCGAAGAAATGATCTGACAGATTTATGTCTGCAGGTATGCTGACTGGCCGTCCCGAAGAGGAAATGTCCAGCTCTAGGCGTAGAATCTTCGGAGTCTACGCATAGAATCTTCGGAGTTGAGCAAAGGGAGAAGAAGACGAACAAAGAGTACGATTCTAGGCGTAGAATCTTCGGAGTCTTGCGGCATTCCACGGGTTCGGCTCTAGGCGATTGTCAGATGCATCACGCAGGCGGTACGCTCCCCCAGTGAGAACCTCATCTATGATGAAGGGACCCTCCCACTTGGGCTTGAGTTTGCCCTTTTTCTTTTCTGGCAGGCACAAAACGAGTTCACCAACATTATAAGTCTTGGTCCGCTCTTCTCTGCTTTGGTATCTGCGAGCCTGTTGTTGATAGAATGCAGAATGGGCTTTTGCAACGTCACGCTCCTCCTCCAGGGCATCTAGACTGTCCTGCCGATCGAGCTCGGCCTCTCTCTCTTCGTACATGCGCACTCGAGGTGAGTCATGAATGATGTCGCAGGGAAAAACGGCCTCTACACCGTACACCATGAAGAATGGCGTGTATCCGATAGTGCGATTGGGCGTGGTCCGCAGTCCCAGAGTACGGAGTCGAGCTCCTCAACCCAGTGTTTGTCTGATTCCTTCAAAGACCGCACGATTCTAGGCTTGATGCCGTTCATGAGAAGACCATTAGCTCGTTCGACTTGACCATTTGTTTGTGGGTGATAGACAGAGGCGTAGACGATCTTAATGCCTAGGTTAGCACACCAGGTTTTCACTTCATCGGCTGTAAAATTGGAGCCATTATCGGTGATGATGCTGTGTGGGACACCATAACGATGCACTATCCACTTGGTGAACTGGTCCAGCTTCATCACTGGTCCAACTTCGGTCGTTTTAATTGGCTTGGCCTCTATCCACTTGGTGAACTTGTCTACCATGACCAGTAGATTTTTTTTCTTGTGGCTTCCTCCTTTAAGGGGTCTGACCATATCAAGCCCCCAGATCGTGAAAGGCCAAATAATGGGGATTGTTTGTAGAGTGGTAGGTGGCATATGGCTCTGATTGGCAAAAGGCTGGCATCCGACACAGCTTTGGACAAGGTCCTGTGCATCTGCTCGGGCCGTCGGCCAAAAGAAACCTATATGGAAGGCTTTACTTACAAGGGCCCGAGCCATGACGTGGTGACTGCCGAGACCAGCATGGATTTCAGCCAGGAGCTGTCGTCCCTCTTATTCGGGGATACATCTTTGAAGGACTCCGGTAGCACTTTTCTTGTAGAGCTCTCCTTCATGGACCTTATAGGCTTTCGAACGCCGAACAATACAGCGAGCCTCATTCTAATCCTCGGGGAGCTCTCGCCTATTATGGTAGGCCAAGAAGGGTTCGGTCCATGGGGCAATTACTGCCATTATTAGATGGGCCGATGGTGTTATTTCGGTGGCTGAGCCCCCGATGATATCGGTATTGTGTTCGGAATCTGGGGGTATGATCGGATCTGGACTGGCGTTGCTGCTCTCATCCTGCCACACCATGGATGGCTTGAAGAGCCTTTCCAGAAAGATGTTAGGCGGGACAGGATCACGCTTAGCGCCCATGCGAGTAAGGACATCCGCCGCTTGATTACTCTCTCGAGTCACATGATGAAACTCGAGTCCCTCGAACCGAGCTGATATTTTGAGTACGGTGTTACGATAGGCCCCATCTTTGGATCTTTGGCGTTGAAGTCTCCATTTATTTGGGATATTGCGAGATTTGAATCCCCGCGCACCTTCAGGCGTTGTATGCCCATGGAGGTAGCCATCCGAAGACCATGCAATAAGGCCTCATATTCAGCTGCATTGTTGGAGTCTGTGTATAATATTTGGAGTACGTACTGGACTGTGTCTCCAGTGGGGGACGTTAAAACGACGCCTGCTCCTAAACCGGCCAGAATTTTAGAGCCATCGAAGTGCATGACTCAGTTGGAATATGTACCATACTCTTTAGGGAGTTCGGCCTCTGTCCATTCGGCGACGAAGTCGGCCAATACTTGGGATTTAATGGCTCGGCGTGGTTTGTATGTTATGTCGAATGGTACGAGCTCAATAGCCCACTTGGTAATTCGGACCGAAGCGTCGCGGTTATTTATTATATCATTGTGTGGTACTTCGGAAGCCACCGTGATCGAACACTCTTGGAAGTAGTGTCGTAGCTTCCGGGATGCCATGAAGACCGCATATGCTATCTTTTGGTAATGAGGGTACCGGGATTTGCATGGTGTGAGGACAATGGATACATAGTATACCGGTTTTTGAAGTGGAAACCTGTGTCCGTCCTCCTCTCGCTCAACGACGAGCACTGTGCTCACCACCTGGTGTGTTCCAAAGATGTATAATAACATCGGTTCGCCGACGTTTGGCGCGGCCAAGATCGGGTTGCTCGCTAAAAGAACCTTTATTTCCTCGAGTCCGGCTGTTGCCGCTTCCGTCCACTCGAAGTGGTTGGTACATCTGAGAAGGCGATAAAGTGGCAATGCTTTTTCTCCTAGTCTAGAGATAAAGCGGCTTAAAGCTGCCACGCATCCGGCTAGTTTTTGGACCTGTTTAAGGTCTGTTGGTGTAGCCAATTGTGATAAAGCTCGGATTTTGGTTGGATTTGCCTCAATTCCTCTATTGGAAACGATGAAGCCCAACAGTTTTCTGGCGGGGACGCCGAAAACACACTTTTCCGGATTGAGCTTGATGTCATATGTCCGGAGGTTGTCGAATGTAAGACGCATGTCGTCTATTAACGACTCGACGTGCTTAGTCTTGATGATGATGTCATCCACATATGCTTCAACTGTGTTGCCAATTTGTTTCTCCAGGCATGTTTGAATCATGCGTTGGTAGGTGGCGCCGGTGTTTTTAAGCCCAAAGGGCATAGTGTTGAAGAAGAAAGGCCCGTATGGGGTGATGAAGGAGGTGGATTTGGTGGTATTCAGAGTATGCATCGAGGAAACACAGTGAGTCGTGTCCTGCAGTAGCATCAATAATCTGATCGATGTGGGGTAGGGGGAAGGGATCCTTAGGGCAAGCCTTATTGAGGTCTTTGAAATCAACGCACAGGCACCAGGATTTGTCCTTCTTTGGCACCATCACCAGGTTTGCTAGCCAGTCCGGGTGTTTTTATCTCTATGATGAATCTGGCCTCGATTAACTTGGCTAGCTCCTCCCCCATGGCTTGTCGTTTAGGTTTGGAAAAGCGCCGCAATGTTTGCTTGACTGGCTTATATCCCTTCAATATATTGAGGCTGCGTTCGACCAGCCTGCATGGGATTCCTAGCATATCAGAAGGGTGCCAGGCGAATATGTCCCAGTTCTCGCGCAGGAACGTTCATAGTGAGGCGTCAACCGTTGGGTCCAACTATGCCCCGATGGAAGCTGTCTTCATGGGGTCCGTTGGGTGGACTTGAAATTTGACTATTTCTTCTGCTGGTTTGAAGGAGGTGGATTTGGGATGCTTATCAAGGATTACATCGTCCCTATCCACCATTGAGCGTAGTGCAGTTAACCCTTCGGCCGCGAGGGCCTCAGACAGTGCCTCGAGGGCCAGGGATGCTGTTTTGTTTTCGGAGCGGAGGGCTATGTCCGTATCACTAGCAAGAGTGATAGTACCGTTGGGCCCGGGAATCTTGAGCTTCATATACCCGTAATGAGGTATAGCTTGAAAGCGTATGAATGCATCTCGCCCCAACAGGGCATGATATCCACTGTTGAATGGGGCCACTTGGAAGGTTATCTCTTCGGACCGATAGTTCTCCAACGTGTCGAATACCACCTCGAGTGTAATTTTCCCCGCGCATCGTGCCTCCCGGCTGGGAATGATCCCTCGGAAGGTCGTACTACTATGCTTGATGCGGGCTCCTGCCTATTTCCATTTTATTCAGTGTGTCCTCATAGATGAGGTTTAGTCCGTTGCCGCCGTCCATGAGCACTTTAGTGAGCCAAAAGCCATCGACAATTGGGTTGAGGACCAAGATGGCTGGTGCCCGGACTGACCGGATTTTTGGTTCGTCACTCGCGTTGAAAGTTATGGCCGTGTTGTTCCAGGGATTTATTGTTGCGACTTGGCAGACTTCGGCGAGGTTGCAGAGTGCCCTCTTGCGCCGATTGTTTGAAGCGAAAGCCTCAAAGACTGTCAATACTCTATGGTCGTCGTATTCTGGGGGGAGTTGCTCCGTGGTGTTTTTGGTGAGGATATCCTCGCCGCTCTTGGCCACTTGCCGGAGTATCCAACATGCTCTAAGGCTGTGGGTTGGTACGGTATCCGGTGTCGTGTGTATTTTGCATGGCCTATCGAGCCATCCCTCCAGAACGGTTCCACGCCCCGTAATGGGTTTAGTTTTCTTTACTATGGGTTCAGGTGCCCCGCGAGGGTGCATCCGTTTTGCTCGCCCAAGGGGTTGGTGGAGACCGGTGGCTCCCGGCGAGCTGTCTGAGTTTTCCAGGCGCTTTCCATTGCGCAGTACTTCTATACTATAGTTGCCAAGTCCGCGAGGTGTAATACGTGACGGCGGTTGATGGCGTTGAGGATTCCTTCATCCGTGCAATTATTGCAGAATACTGAAATCGCGTCCTTGTCGCAGCAATCTTTAATCTTGTCTTTGACAAGGAGGAACCTGGCCCAAAAGTGATGGGCTGTTTCCTGAGACTGCTGTCGTATGCACGTGAGGTCGCATATATCCGGATGACCGGAATTTCTTGTTGAATATTGCATGTGGTGGGTGGGTGGCTTTAAATCCGAACCCTGACCCAATTTGGAGTCCAGAGTTTGAGAAGCTTCCGAGCTTATTAGTTTGGGTTCCGAGATGTCCAATGATTTTCTGGGCCCCACGCCCGATTCCGGATTCGAAGGGCTTGGAGTGTCATTCCGCAGACAAGTATCTGGCTCTTCGAGCTCAGAAATCCGAACATAGTTCGTATTCAACATAGGGGAAGAATTATTGTTTTGCTCTTCTATGACCGCTATCTGATGGGTGATCGGCGGAGATTTGATTTCTCTCTGATTGGGTTTAAGCCCAATTTGATCATAGTCAGTAGCGGCCCCCATGGCGGTGATGCGATCCAGGAGTTCATTTAAAGACGACCACTCCGCCGGATCCATCCGTCTGGAGTATTAGGAGTCAACACAGAGGCGATTTTCGATGACCCGAGAAGTCATCGTCGGCTTAACGGCCGAACGGGCGGTCATGGTAAAGCTGCCCAGCCGGAGGGTTTGGCCTGAGGCCAGAGCTCCTCCGGAGGTGATATTTTCTTTGATAACGAGGCGAGCCATCAAACCTAACTTCGACGTCACAGTGCAACTCTCAATGGAAGCACCAATATCGGTGTCAAAACCGGCGGATCTCGGGTAGGGGGTCCCGAACTGTGCGTCTAAGGTCGATGGTAACAGGAGGCAGGGGACACGATGTTTTACCCAGGTTCGGGCCCTCTTGATGGAGGTAATACCCTACGTCCTGCTTGATTGATCTTGATGAGTATGAGGATTACAAAAGTTGATCTACCACGAGATCTTTGTGGCTATACCCTAGAGGTCTAGCCTGTCTGATTGTGATTGTCTCTACGGACTAAACCCTCCGGTTTATATAGACACCGGAGGGGCCTAGGGTTACACAAAGTCGGTTACAGCGAAAGGAAATAATACATCCGAACTCCCAGCTTGCCCCCCACGCAAAGGAGAGTCCCATCCGGACACGGGAGGAAGTCTTCTATCTTGTATCTTCATGGCCCAATAATCTGGCCCATGTCACACAGGCCGGACACCCGAGGACCCCTTAATCCAGGACTCCCTCAAGTGGGGCAGGCCCCCCTTTCCTTCACCCCCTCTTCCCTTTCCTTCCCCTCCTAGTTGGACTAGGAAAGGGGGGAAGCTACTCCTAGTAGGAGTAGGATTCCCCCCTTGGGGCGCACCCCATGAGGCCGGTCGGTGCACTCCTCCACTCCTTTATATACGGGGGAGGGGGCACCCCATAGACACACAAGTTGATTTCTTAGTCGTGTGTGGTGCCCCCCTCCATAGATTTCCACCTCGGTCATATTGTCGTAGTGCTTAGGCGAAGCCCTGCGTCGGTAACTTCATCATCACCATCACCACGCCATCGTGCTGATGAAACTCTCCCTCGGCCTCAGCTGGATCTAGAGTTCAAGGGACATCACCGAGCTGAACGTGTGCAGATTGCGGACGTGCTGTGCGTTTGGTACTTGATTGGTTGGATCGTGAAGAGGTTCGACTACATCAACTGTGTTACTTAACGCTTCCGCTTTCGGTGTATGAGGGTACGTGGACACATTCTCCCCGCTCATTGCTATGCATCTCCTAGATAGATCTTGCGTGATCGTAGGAATTTTTTTGAAATACTGCGTTCCAATACGGAATACATGCCTACATTATATCGATAAACTAGATCTAGTGTCGTGTCGCCCTAGATTATAACTGTCTCATGATGAATATCATCTAACAAGTCACCAATCCAATGCCTGTGAATTTATCCTATATTGTTTCTGCTAAGTTACTACTGCTATCATCACTGTTATACTTGCTACAAAATTACTGCTATCACTATTACTATTACTATTGCTGCTGTCATTACTATCAAAACTATCAAACTACTTCGCTACTGATCACTTTGTTGCACATAATTAATCTCCAGGTGTGGTTGAATTGACAAGTCAGCTGCTAATACCTTCAAATATTCTTTGGCTCCCCTTGTGTCGAACCTATAAATTTGGGTTGAATACTCTACCCTCGAAAACTATTGCGATCCCCTATACTTGTGGGTTATCAATATCAACCTTGGAATGATTTCCAACATACATCGTCACCTCATTTTTAACTAGTCTATGCAACTCCTATTTTGAGTTACTAATCTTAGCAACTGAACCGGTATCAAATACCCAGGTTACTACGAACACTAGTAAAATACACATGTATATCAAATATACCTTTGTTCACTTTGCCATCCTTCTTATCCGCTAAGTATTTGGGGCAGTTCCGCTTCTAGTGACCATTTTGTTTGCAATAGATGTTGGGGAATGAAGTATTTCAAAAAAATTCCAACGATCACACAAGATCTATCTAGGAGATGCATAGCAATGAGAGGGGAGAGTGTGTCTACGTACCCTCGTAGACCGAAAGCGGAGGCGTTTAGTAACGCGGTTGATGTAGTCAAACGTCTTCGCGATCCAACCAATCAAGTACCGAACGCACGGCACCTCCGTGATCTGCACATGTTCAGCTCGGTGACGTCCCTCGTACTCTTAATCCAGCTGAGGCCGAGGGTGAGTTGTGCCAGCACGACGACATGTTGACGGTGATGATGTAGTTACCGACGCAGGGCTTCGCCTAAGCACTACAACAATATAACCGAGGTGCAAAACTATGGAGGGGGGCACCGCACACGGCTAAAGATCAACTTGTGTGTCTATGGGGAGCCCCCTCCCCCGTATATAAAGGAGGGGAGGAGGAGGCCGGCCGGCCACAAGGGGCGCGCCCAAAGGGGGGAATCCTACTCCTAGTAGGAGTATGTTTCCCCCTTTCCGAGTCCTATTAGGAGAAGTAGGAAGGAGAGGAAGAAGAGAAGGAAAGGGGGGCCTAGCCCTAGTCCCATTCAGTTTGGGCTAGGGGGGCGCCACGTCTTGGCCTGCCTCCTCTCTTCCACCACTAGGACCATAAGGCCCAATAACTCCCCGGAGGGGGTTCCGGTAACCCCTAGTACTCCGAAACTTATCTGAAACGACCCGAACCATTCCGGTGTACGAATGTAACCTTCCAATATATGAGTCTTCATGTCTCGACCATTTTGAGAATCCTCGTCATGGCCGTGATCTCATCCGGGACTCTGAACAACCTTCGGTACATCAAATCACATAACTCATAATACATATCGTCATCGAACGTTAAGCATGCGGACCCTATGGGTTCGAGAACTATGTAGACATAACCGAGACACATCTCTAGTCAATAACCAATAGCGGAACCTGGATGCTCATATTGGTTCCTACATATTCTACGAAGATCTTTATCGGTCAAACCGCATAACAACATACGTTGTTCCCTTTGTCATCGGTATGTTACTTGTCCGAGTTCGATTATCAGTATCATCATACCTAGTTCAATCTCGTTACCGGCAAGTCTCTTTACTCGTTCCGTAATGCATCATCCCGCAACTAACGCATTAGTCACATTGCTTGCAACGCTTATTGTGATGTGCATTACCGAGAGGGCCCAGAGATACCTCTCCGATACACAGAGTGACAGATCCTAATCTCGATCTATGCCAACTCAAGAAACACCATCGGAGACACCTGTAGAGCATCTTTATAATCACCCAATTACGTTGTGACGTTTGATAGCACACTAAGTGTTCCTCCGGTATTCGGGAGTTGCATAATCTCATAGTCATAGGAACATGTATAAGTCATGATGAAAGCAATAGCAATAAACTAAACAATCATAGTGCTAAGCTAACGGATGGGTCTTTTCCATCACATCATTCTCTAATGATGTGATCCCATTCATCAAATGACAACACATGTCTATGGCTAGGAAACATAACCATCTTTGATTAACGAGCTAGTAAAGTAGAGGCATACTAGGGATACTTTGTTTGTCTATGTATTCACACATGTATTAAGTTTCTGTTTAATACAATTCTAGCATGAATAATAAACATTTATCATGATATAAGGAAATATAAATAACAACTTTATTATTGCCTCTAGGGCATATTTCCTTCAGTAGAAGCACTCAGTTTCAGGCTTGGGTCTAGCGTTGGGCTTCTTCATGGGAGTGGCAACTTGCTTGCCATTCTTCCTGAAGTTCCTTTTCTTTCCCTTACCCTTTTTCTTGAAACTAGTGGTCTTCTTAACCATCAACACTTGATGCTCTTTCTTAATCTCTACCTTCGCCGATTTCAGCATCGCAAAGAGCTCGGGAATCATTTTCGTCATCCCTTGCATATTATAGTTCATCACGAAGTTCTAGTAGCTTGGTGATAGTGACTAGTGAACTCTTTCTCTGGAAGATTAACTCCCACTCGATTCAAGCGATTGTAGTACTCAGACAGTCTGAGCACATGCTCATTGGCTGAGCTATTCTCCTCCATATTGTAGGCTAAGTACTTGTCGGAGGTCACATACCTCTCAACATGGGCATGAGCCTAAAATACCAATTTCAGCTCTTGGAGCATCTCATATGTTCCATGGCGGTCAAAACATCTGTGAAGTCATGGTTTTAAGCCGTAAAGCAGGGCGCACTATACTATTAAGTAGTCATCATATTGAGCTTGCCAAATGTTCATAACGTCTGCATCCGCTCCTGCAATAGGTCTGTCACCTAGCGGTGCATCAAGGACATAATTCTTCTGTGCGGCAATGAGGATAATCCTCACATCACGGACCCAGTCCGCATCATTGCTACTATCAACTTTCAACTTAGTTTTCTCTAGGAACATATCAAAATAATAAGGGAGCTAAATCGCGATCTATTGATCTACAACATAGATATGCAAAAACTATTAAGACTAAGTTCATGATAAATTTAAGTTCAATTAATCAAATTACTAATGAACTCCCACTTAAATTAACATCCCTCAAGTTATCTAAGTGATGCATGATCCAAATCAACTAACCCATGTCCGGTCATCACGTGGCATGGGGTAGTCATCAACGGTGAACATCTCTATGTTGATCATATCTACTATATGACTCATGTTCGACCTTTCAGTCTCTAGTGTTCCAAGACCATGTCTGTACACGCTAGGCTCGTCAAGTTTAACCGAAGTATTCTCCATGTGCAAAACTATCTTACACCCGTTGTATGTGAACCTAGAGTCTATCACACCCAATCATCGCGTGGTGCTTCGAAATAACGAACTTTGGCAACGTTGCATACTCGAGGAGAACACTTTTATATTGAAATTTAGTGAAGGGATCATCTTATAATGCTACCACCATTCTAAGCAAAATAAGATGCATAAAAGATAAACATCACATGCAATCAAAATATGTGACATGATATGACCATCATCATCTTGTGCTTTTGATCTCCATCTCCAAAGCATCTTCATGATCTCCATCGTCACCTGCTCGACACCTTGATCTCCATCGTAGCGTCGGGGTCGTCTCGCCAACTGTTGCTTCTACAATTATTGCTAACGCATTGCGATAAAGTAAAGCAATTACATGGCGCTTGCATTTCATACCATAAAGAGACATCCCTAAAGCTCCTGCCATTTTTGGATATTACAAAACATGATCATCTCATATATCACATCATATCTTGACCATATCACATCACAACATGCCCTGCCAAAACAAGTTAGATGTTCTCTACTTTGTTGTTGCAAGTTTTACGTGGCTGCTACAGGCTTCTAGCAAGAACCGTTCTTAACTACGCAAAAACCACAATGGTGATTCATCAAGTTTGCTGTTTTAACCTTCTTCAAGGACCGGCCGTAGTCAAATTCGATTCAACTAAAGTAGGAGAAACAGACACCCGCCAGCCACCTTTTATGCAAAACTAGTTACATGTCAGTTGGTGGAACCGGTCTCATGTGCGTGGACATGTAAGGTTAGTCCGGGCCGCTTCATCCCACAATACCGCCGAATCAAAATAAGACATTGGTGGTAAGTAGTATGACTATCACCGCCCTCAACTCTTTGTGTTCTACTCGTGCATATCATCTACGCATAGACCTGGATCGGATGCCACTATTGGGAAACATTGCATGGAAAACAAAAACAAAATTCTACGCACACGCAAGATCTATCCATGGAGATGCATAGCAATGATAACCCACAAGTATAGGGGATTGCAACAGTTTTCGAGGGTAGAGTATTCAACCCAAATTTATTGATTCGACACAAGGGGAGCCAAAGAATATTCTCAAGTATTAGCAGCTGAGTTGTCAATTCAACCACACCTGGAAACTTAGTATCTGCAGCAAAGTATTTAGTAGCAAAGTAATATGATAGTAGTGGTAACGGTAACAAAAGGTAACCGTAGTAAAAGTAATGTTTTTGGTATTTTGTAATGATGATAGCAATAACAACGGGAAAGTAAATAAGCAAAGAACAATATATGGAAAGCTCGTAGGCAATGGATCGGTGATGGAGAATTATGCCGGATGCGGTTCATCATGTAACAGTCATAACCTAGGGTGACACAGAACTAGCTCCAGTTCATTGATATAATGTAGGCATGTATTCCGAACATAGTCATACGTGCTTATGGAAAAGAACTTGCATGACATCTTTTGTCCTACCCTCCCATGGCAGTGGGGTCCTTACGTAAACTAAGGGATATTAAGGCCTCCTTTTAATAGAGAACCGGAACAAAGCATTAACACATAGTGAATACATGAACTCCTCAAACTACGGTCATCACCGGTAAGTATCCCGATTATTGTCACTTCGGGGTTAACGGATCATAACACATAATAGGTGACTATAGACTTGCAAGATAGGATCAAGAACTCTCATATATTTATGAAAACATAATAGGTTCAGATCTGAAATCATGGCACTCGGGCCCTAGTGACAAGCATTAAGCCTAGCAAAGTCATAACAACATCAATCTCAGAATATAATGGATACTAGGGATCAAACCCTAATAAAAATAACTCGATTACATGATAGATCCCATCCAACCCATCACCGTCCAGCAAGCCTATGATGGAATTACTCACGCACGGCGGTGAGCATCATGAAATTGGTGATGGAGGATGCTTGATGATGACGATGGCGACGGATTCCCCTCTCCGGAGCCCTGAACGGACTCCAGATCAGCCCTCCCGAGAGGTTTTAGGGCTTGGCGGCGGCTCCGTATCGTAAAACACAATGAATTCTTCTCTTTGATTTTTCCTCCCCGAAACACAATATATGGAGTTGGAGTCGGAGAGGCATCAGGGGTCCCATGAGGTAGGGGGCGCGCCCCCACCCTCATGGACAGGTGGTGGGCCCCCTGGCCTTCATCTTTTGCAGGTATTTTTCATTTTTTCTAAAAAGTTGCTCCGTGAAGTTTCAGGTCATTCCGAGAACGTTTGTTTCTGCACATAAATAACACCATGGTAATTTTGCTGAAAATAGCGTCAATCCGTGTTAGTTCCATTCAAATCATGCAAGTTAGAGTCCAAAACAAGGGCAAAAGTGTTTGGAAAAGTAGATACGACGGAGACGTATCAACTCCCCCAAGCTTAAACCTTTGCTTGTCCTCAAGCAATTCAGTTGATAAACTAAAAGTGATAAAGAAAAACTTTTGCAAACTCTGTTTGCTCTTGTTGTTGTAAATATGTAAAGCCAGCATTCAAGTTTTCAGCAAAGATTATAACTAACCACATTACAATAACGCTTAGGTCTCAAGTTTACTCATATCAATAGCATAATCAACTAGCGAGCAATAATAATAAATCTCGGATGACAACACTTTCTCAAAACAATCATAATACGGTATAACAAGATGGTATCTCGCTAGCCCTTTCTGAGACCGAAAAACATAAATGCAGAGCACCTTTAAAGACCAAGGACTGAATAGACATTGTAATTCATGGTAAAAGAGATCCAGTCAAGTCATACTCAATGTAAACTAACAGTAATGAATGCAAATGACAGCAGTGCTCTCCAACTGGTGCTTTTTAATAAGAGGATGATGACTCAGCATAAAAGTAAATAGATAGGCCCTTCATAGAGGGAAGCAGGGATTTGTAGAGGTGCCAGAGCTCGGTTTGGAAACATAAGTGAATAATATTTTGAGCGGTATACTTTCATTGTCAACATAACAACCAAGAGATGGCGATATCTTCCATGCTACACACATTATAGGCGGTTCCCAAATAGAATGGTAAAGTTTATACTCCCCCTTCCACCGACAAGCATCAATCCATGGCTTGCTCGAAACAACGAGTGCCTCCAACTAACAAGAGTCCCAGGGGGAGTTTTGTTTGCAATTATTTTGATTTAGTTTGCATAAAGCATGGGACTGGGCATCCCGGTGACCAGCCATTTATCTCGTGAGTGAGGAGCGGAGTCCACTCCTCTTGAGAATAACCTGCCTAACATGGAAGATACAGACAGCCCTAGTTGATACATGAGCTATTCGAGCATACAAAACAGGATATTTATTTGAAGGTTTAGAGTTTGACACATACAAATTTACTTGGAACGGCAGGTAGATACCGTATATAGGTAGGTATGGTGGACTCATATGGAATAACTTTGGGGTTTAAGGAGTTTGGATGCACAAGCAGTATTCCCGCTTAGTACAGGTGAAGGCTAGCAAAAGACTGGGGAGCGACCAGCTAGAGAGCGACAACAGTCATGAACATGCATTAAAATTAATCAACACCGAGTGCAAGCATGAGTAGGATATAATCCACCAGGAACATAAATATCATGAAGGCTATGTTGATTTTGTTTCAACTACATGCGTGAACATGCGCCAAGTCAAGTCACTTAAATCATTCAGAGGAGGATACCACCCTATCATACCACATCATAACCATTTTAATAGCATGTTGGCACGCAAGGTAAACCATTATAACTCGTAGCTAATCAAGCATGGCACAAGAAACTATGATCTCTAGTTGTCATTGCAAACATGTTTACTCATAATAGGCTGAATCAGGAACGATGAACTAATCATATTTACAAAAACAAAAGAGGTCGAATTCATACCAGCTTTTCTCATCTCAGTCAGTCCATCATATATCGTCATAATCGCCTTTCACTTGCACGACCGAACGATGTGAATAATAATAATAGTGCACGTGCATTGGACTAAGCTGGAAACTGCAAGCATTCAATAAACAGGAGAAGACAAGGCAATATGGGCTCTTTTGTCAGATCAACAATAATGCATATAAGGGCCACTTCAACAATTTAATTATGGTCTTCTCCTATCGACCCCCAAAGAAAAGAAAAGAAATAAAACTATTTACAGGAGAGCTCCCAAAAAGCAAAAGAAGAACATGAAATATTTTGGGGTTTTCTTTTTTTTAATTACTACTACAAGCATGGAAAGTAAACTAATTAAAAGCTACAACTAATTTTTTTTGGTTTTTCTTAAGGTTTATCAAGCACACAAGAAGAAGGCATAAAAAGGAAATTAAACTAGCATGGATGATACAATGAAAAAGTATGAGCACCGACATCTAGCAATGAGTGTGTGAACATAAATGTAATGTCGGTGGGAAATACGTACTCCCCCAAGCTTAGGCTTTTGGCCTAAGTTGGTCTATGGCCACGGCTGGCCTGGCGGATATCCATAATAGTAGTTGGGGTCGTACTGAGAAGAAGAAGAGGAAGACTCCGATTGCCACTAGCTGACAATCATCTTCGGATCCCACTAGTAATTAGACTGTCGTGAAGGATCAACTTGTGGTTCCGGCTCTGGATCCATGGCTGGTGCAGGGTTCCGGTAGGTGTGAATAGCCTTTAACGGAACAAGGTACTGGCCTGCAGATAAATCAAACAAAGAAGGAGCAGGAAGGGTAATAGTCTCAGGATGATGTTTATTAAAGAACAATTGGTATTTAGGCTCTCCTTCCCTATTCTTAACAATAAAATCATGTGACACCATACTTTTATAATCTAGATAAACACGAGGCAACACTTTTTCTTCCTTCTCATAATGCCTAATAGGTATGTTAAAATGTGCAGCTAGGCATGAAGCATAGATGCCTCCAAAGATGGGGCCCTTGGTACGGTTCAGACTTAACCGTTTAGCAATAATGCCGCCCATACTAACAGAGTTATCACGGTATAAACCGTGGAGCAAATAATAATATCAGGGATACTAAGGTTTCCACAGTTTCCGCGACCAATTAAACAACGACTAGCAAATAATGCAAAATAACATAAAACAGGAATATGCTAGTGATTCGTGCATCGGAAACCTTCCTTGTTTCCCCTACAGTGATAGTATCAATAAACTCGTCCACATCATCGCGATGTGGTTCTTCTGTCTTGCCCTCAAAAGGGACTAAACAAACCTGACAAAAATCATAAAGTGACATCTCCTTATGCTCATCATATAAATAAAACTCCACCGTAGGTGGTAAGCTCCTAGAATGGAAATGAAAGTTTTGCACAAAGATATTTGTGAGTAAGAGATACTGATCGCATTGGTCGTGGAGGAAAGCGGTGAGGCCTGCATTCTTAGCCAATTCATGAAAATCTTCATAAATCCCGGCTGCTCTCAAGAAGTCATCGGAAGGCCATTCACACGCCCGAACCTCCGCGGTGCGAGGCAGATTATACTTAGGCTTCAGTGCCTTTTCCTTCGAGCTTTGGCTCGATGAGCCCCTCAAAAGTCTCCTCATCATTTTCTGAAAAAATCTGAAATTTTTAGTAACTTTAAAATAAAAGTAAACCAAACTCAAGAATATTGATAGCAACTACTCCTACAAGTGCCTAGAGCCTATATCATGCATCAAAACTACTTGGAACCATATAAATTTAACATGCAAGCTCAAGAACAGGGTCACCTAAGCAGCAAAATTTTGCAATGAATAAAGCACTAGAACAAAAACTAATTGGACCAATGGAGGAGTCACATACCAAGGAACAATCTCCCCAAGCATTTTTGTGAGAGGTGCTTTGAGCAAGGAGATCGAAAATGGCAGCAAAATGAGCTAGAACTCATGCTTGAGCTGGATAATCATGTTTGGGGGAGGAAGAAGGAGTGTGTGGGTGAAAGGATAAGTGGAGGAGGGCCACCGTGGGCCCAAGAGGCAGGGGGCGCGCCCTCCACCCTCGTGGGTAGGTGGTTGGCCCCCCTACTGTGTTCTCAGTCCCAAATATTCTCAAATATTCTGGAAAAAATCATATTTAAATTTCAGGGCATTTGGAGAACTTTTATTTTCGTGGTATTTTTATATTGCACAGAAAATCAGATAACAGACATAAAATATTTATTTTTATTTTATTTATTATAAATAACAGAAAGTAAAAGGAGGGTATAGCAGGTTGTGCCTTCTAGTTTCATCCATCTGATGATCATCAAAAGGAATCCACTAACAAGGTTGATCAAGTCTTGTTAACGAACTCATTCCGAATTAACATGGAACCGGAGAAATTTCGAATAACACTATGTTACCTCAACGGGGATATGCACATCCCCAATAATAAGAATATCATATTTCTTCTTGACAGTAGGAAGAGGAAATTCAAAACCTCCAAATATAATTGATGGAATTTTTCCAGTAGAATTGATACTGTGAACTTGAGGTTGTTTCCTCGGAAAGTGTACCGTATACTCATTACCATTAACCTTTAGTGCAATCAATAACAGCCCCTGCAGTATTCAAAAAGGGTCTTCCAATAATAATAGACATACTATCATCCTCGGGAATATCAAGAATAACAAAGTCCGTTAAAATAGTAACGTTTGCAACTACAACAGGCACATCCTCACAAATACCGACATGTATAGCAGTTGATTTATCAGCCATTTGCAAAGATATTTCAGTAGGTGTCAACTTATTCAAATCAAGTCTACGATATAAAGAGAGAGGCATAACACTAACACCAGCTCCAAGATCACATAAAGCAGTTTTAACATAGTTTCTTTTAATGGAGCATGGTATAGTGGGTACACCGGGATCTCCAAATTTATTTGGTATTCCACCCTTAAAAGTATAATTAGCAAGCATGGTGTAAATTTCAGCTTCCGGTATCTTTCTTTTATTTGTAAGAATATCTTTCATATACTTAGCATAAGGATTCATTTTGAGCATATCAGTTAATCGCATATGCAAAAAGATAGGTCTAATCATTTCAGCAGAGCGCTCAAAATCCTCATCATCCTTTTTCTTGGATGGTTTGGGAGGAAAAGGCATGGGTTTCTGAACCCATGGTTCTCTTTCTTTACCATGTTTCCTAGCAACAAAGTCTTTCTTATCATAACGTCGATTATTTGATTGTGGTTATCAAGATCAACAACGGGTTCAATTTCTATATCATTATCATTACTAGGTTGAGCATCATCATGAACATTATCATTAACATTATTACTAGTTTCAAGTTCATTACCAGATTGAGTTTCAGCACCAGAAATAGAAATATATTTGGATTCTCAGGTGTTTCAATAACAGGTTCGCTAGAAGCATGCAAACTCATATCATTTTTCTTTGTCTTCCTTTTAGAAGGACTAGGTGCATCTAAATTATTTCTTTGAGAATCTTGCTCAATTCTCTTAGGGTGGCCTTCAGGATACAAAGGTTCCTGAGTCATTTTACCACCTCTAATAGCCACTCTAACAGCATAATCATTATCTTTACTATTCAATTCATCGAGCAAATCATTTTGAGCTTTAAGTACTTTTTCTACTTGAGTGGTAACCATAGAAGCATGTTTACTAATAAGTTTAAGTTCACCTTTGACATTAGCCATATAATCACCCAAGTGTTCAAGCATATTTGAATTGTATTTCAATTGTCTACCAAAATAAGCATTAAAGTCTTCTTGCTTAGCCATAAATTTATCAAACTCATCTAAGCATGGGCTAGCAAACTTAGTAAACGGGATTACAGCTTTATCATATCTATAGAGAGAATTTACCTTTACTACCTGTGTCGGGTTATCAAGACCATGTACTTCTTCAATAGGTAATGGATTAAGATCATGTGTTTCTTCAACAGGAGGTAAATTAAGACCATGTATTTCTTCAATAGGAGGTAAATTCTTAACATCTTCAGCTTTAATACCTTTTTCTTTCATGGATTTCTTTACCTCTTGCATATCTTCAAGACTGAGAAATAGAATACCCCTCTTCTTCGGAGTTGGTTTAGGAATTGGCTCCGGAGGTGTCCAATTATTTTCATTTGTCAACATATTATTCAATAAAATTTCAGCTTCATCCGGTGTTCTTTCCCTGAAAACAGAACCAGCACAACTATCCAGGTAATCTCTGGAAGCATCGGTTAGTCCATTATAAAAGATATCAAGTATTTCATTTTTCTTAAGAGGATGATCAGGCAAAGCATTAAGTAATTGGAGAAGCCTCCCCCAAGCATGTCGGAGACTCTCTTCTTCAATTTGCACAAAATTATATATATCCCTTAAAGCAGCTTGTTTCTTATGAGCAGGGAAATATTTAGCAGAGAAGTAATAAATCATATCCTGGGGATTACGCACACAACCAGGATCAAGAGAATTAAACCATATCTTAGCATCACCCTTTAATGAGAACGGAAATATTTTAAGGATATAAAAGTAATGAGTTCTCTCATCTTTAGTGAACAGGGTGGCTATATCATTCAGTTTAGTAAGATGTGCTACAACAGTTTCAGATTCATAACCATGAAAAGGATCTGATTCAACCAAAGTAATTATATTAGGATCAACAGAGAATTCATAATCCTTATCGGTAACACAAATAGGTGAAGTAGCAAAAGCAGGGTCAGGTTTCATTCTAGCATTTAGAGATTGCTTATTCCATTTAGCTAATAACCTCTTTAGTTTGTTTCTATCTTTGCAAGCTAAAATAGCTAAAGAAGCTTCTTGATCGAAAACATAACCCTTAGGAATAACAAGTGATTCTTCATCATCACTTTCATCAGTATTATCGGATTCAATATTTTCAATTTCTCTAGCCCTAGCAAGTTGTTCATCAAGAAAATCACCAAGTGGCACAGTAGTATCAAGCATAGAAGTAGTTTCGTCATAAGTATCATGCATAGCAAAAGTGGCATCATCAATAACATGCGACATATCAGAACGAATAGCAGAAGCAGGTATAGGTGTTGCAAGCTTACTCAAAATAGAAGGTGAATCAAGTGCAGAGCTAGATGGCAGTTCCTTACCTCCCCTCGTAGTTGAGGGATAAATCTTGGTTCTTGGATCTTTCAAGTTCTTCATAATGATAAGCAGGTATAAATCCCAAGTGACTCAAAGAATAGAGCTATGCTCCCCAGCAACGGTGCTAGAAAATGGTCTTGATAACCCACAAGTATAGGGGATCGCAACAGTTTTCGAGGGTAGAGTATTCAACCCAAATTTATTGATTCGACACAAGGAGAGCCAAAGAATATTCTCAAGTATTAGCAGCTGAGTTGTCAATTCAACCACACCTGGAAACTTAGTATCTGCAGCAAAGTATTTAGTAGCAAAGTAATATGATAGTAGTGGTAACAGTAACAAAAGGTAACAGTAGTAAAAGCAATGTTTTTGGTATTTTGTAATGATGATAGCAATAACAACGGGAAAGTAAATAAGCAAAGAACAATATATGGAAAGCTCGTAGGCAATGGATCGGTGATGGAGAATTATGCCGTATGCGGTTCATCATATAATAGTCATAACCTAGGGTGACACAAAACTAGCTCCAGTTCATTGATATAATGTAGGCATGTATTCCAAACATAGTCATACGTGCTTATGGAAAAGAACTTGCATGACATCTTTTGTCCTACCCTCCCGTGGCAGCGGGGTCCTTACGGAAACTAAGGGATATTAAGGCCTCCTTTTAATAGAGAACCGGAACAAAGCAATAACACATAGTGAATACATGAACTCCTCAAACTACGGTCATCACCGATAAGTATCCCGATTATTCTCACTTTGGGGTTAACGGATCATAAACCATAATAGGTGACTATAGACTTGCAAGATAGGATCAAGAACTCTCATATATTGATGAAAACATAATAGGTTCAGATCTGAAATCATGGCACTCGGGCCCTAGTGACAAGCATTAAGCATAGCAAAGTCATAGCAACATCAATCTCAGAACATAATGGATACTAGGGATCAAACCCTAACAAAACTAACTCGATTACATGATAGATCCCATCCAACACATCACCGGTCAGCAAGCCTACGATGGAATTACTCACGCACGACGGTGAGCATCATGAAATTGGTGATGGAGGATGGTTGATGATGACGATGGCGACGGATTCCCCTCTCTGGAGCCCTGAACGGACTCCAGATTAGCCCTCCCGAGAGGTTTTAGGGCTTGGCGGCGGCTCCATATCGTAAAACCGATGAATTCTTCTCTCTGATTTTTTTCTCCCCAAAACATAATATATGAAGTTGGAGTTGGAGTCGGAGAGGCATCAAGGGGCCCACGAGGTAGGGGGCGCGCCCCCACCCTCGTGGACAGGTGGGGGGGCCCCTGGCCTTCATCTTTTGCAGGTATTTTTCATATTTTCTGAAAAGTTGCTTCGTGAAGTTTCAGGTCATTCCGAGAACGTTTGTTTCTGCACATAAATAACACCATGGTAATTCTGGTGAAAACAGCGTCAGTCCGGGTTAGTTCCATTCAAATCATGCAAGTTAGAGTCCAAAACAAGGGCCAAAGTGTTTGGAAAAGTAGATACGATGGAGATGTATCAAGCAACGAGAGGGGAGAGTGTGTCTACGTACCCTCCTAGACCGTAAGCGGAAGAGTTTAACAACGCGGTTGATGTACTCAAAATTCTTCACGCTCCAACCGATCAAGTACCGAACATGCGACACCTCCGCGTTCAGCACACGTTCAGCTCGGTGACGTCCTCCTCCTTCTTGATCCAGCAAGATGGCGAGGTAGTAGATGAGTTCTGGCAGCACGACAGCGTGGTGACGGTAATGGTGAAGCTATCTCCGTAGGGCTTCGCCTAAGCATTACAAAAATATGACCGGGGGTGTAAACGGTGGAGGGGGCACCACACACGGCTAAGACAATGTTCTCGTGTGCTAGGCGCGCCCACCCACATATATATAGGTGGGGGAGGAGGGAGTAGCCAGGAGGGCGCACCAATAGCGGAACCTAGATGCCCATATTGGCTCCTACATATTCTAAGAAGTTCTTTATCGGTCGAACCGTTATGACAACATACGTAATTCCCTTTGTCCATCAGTATGTTATTTGCCCGAGATTCAATCATCAGTATCTTCATACCTAGTTCAATCTTGTTACCGGCAAGTCTCTTTACTCATTCCGTAATACATCATCTCGTAACTAACTCCTTAGTCATTTGCTTGCAAGCTTATGATGTGTATTACCGAGAGGGCCCAAAGATACCTCTCTGATACTCGGAGTGACAAATCTTAATCTCGGTCTATACCAACTCAACAATCACCTTCGGAGATACCTGTAGAGCAACTTTATGATCACCTAGTTATGTTTTGAAATTTGATAGCACACGAGGTATTCCTCCAGTATCCGGGAGTTGTATAATCTCATAGTCGGAGGAATATGTATTTGACATGAAGAAAGCAATAGCAATAAACTGAACGATCAATATGCTAAGCTAACGGATGGGTCTTGTCCATCACATCATTCTCCTAATGATGTGATCCTGTTATCAAATGACAACATATGTCTATGGTTAGGTGATACGTCTATGTTGTATCTATAATTTTTGATTGTTTCATGCCAATATTATTCAACTTTTACATAATTTTGGCAACTTTTTATATGATTTATTTGGACTAACTTACTTATCTAGTGCCCAGTGCCAGTTCCTATTTTCTGCATGTTTTTTGTATCACAGAGTATCCATATCAAACTAAGTCCAAATGCAATAAAATTTTACGGAGAATTATTTTGGAATATATGTGATTTTGGGGAGTTGGAGTCACCGCAAATGGAGGCCCACACAGCCCACAAGGCACCATGGCGCGCCAGAGGCCCCTGGCGCGCGGTGGTGGGTTGTGCCCTCCTCGAACGTCAGTTGGAGCTCTACTTCGGGCGCAAGGAAGCTTATATCCTGAAAAAACTGTGTTAAAATCTCAGCGCAATCGGAGTTACGGATCTCCCAGAATATAAGAAATGGTTTTCGGCCAGATCTGGGGAACGCGAAACAGAAGAGAATAGAGAGGGAGATCCAATCTCGGAGGGGCTCCCATCCCTCCGCATCCATGGAGACTAAGGACCAGAGGGGGAACTCTCCTCCCATCTAGGGGTGAGGCCAAGGAAGAAGAATAAGGAGGGAGGCTCTCTCCCCCATGCTTCCGGTGGTGCCGGAGTGCCACCGGGGCAACGATCGGGACGGCGATCTACATGAACAATCCTGCTACCGTCAACACCAACTTTCTCCCTGTCTATGCAGCGGTATAACACCTCTTCCCCCCATTGTAATATCTACTTAAACATGGTGCTCAACTCCATATATTATTTCCCAATGATCTATGGTTATCCTATGATGTTTGAGTAGATCCGTTTTGTGCTGTGGGTTAATCATGATCTTGGTTAGTATGATTGCATATTTTATTTATGGTGCTGTCCTAAGGTGCCCTCCGTCTTGCGCAAACGTGAGCCCCCCACTGTAGGGTGTTGCAATATGTTCATGATTTTCTTACGGTGGGTTGCGAGAGTGACAGAAACTTAAACCCGAGTAGGTGGGTGATGGCAGCTGCAACTACATCAGTAATTCCCTGGAGAGGGAGGGATGATGTAGCACAACAACGGTAGGTATTTCCCTCAGTTATGAAACCAAGGTTATCAAACCAGTAGGAGAACCAAGCAACACAACGTAAATAGCCCCTGCACACAAATAACAACACATCGCAACCCGACGTGTTAAAGGGGTTGTCAATCCCTTTCGGGGTACGGTGCAGAAAATTGCCTGTTGACGGGAGAAAGTTGTAATAGATTGAAATAATAGATCGCAAATAAAATAAAGTGCAGCAAAGTATTTTTGGATTTTTGGTTTAATAGATCTGAATAAAAATGCAAAGGAAAAGTAGATCGCAAGGCAAATATATGAGAAAGAAGACCCGGGGGTCGTAGGTTTCACTAGTGGCTTCTCTCAAGAAAAATAGCAAACGGTGGGTAAAAAAATTACTGTTGGGCAATTGATAGAACCTCAAATAATTATGACGATATCTAGGCAGTGATCATTAAATAGGCATCACGTCCAAGATTAGTAGACCGACTTCTGCCTGGATCTACTACTATTACTCCACACATCGACCGCTATCCAGCATGCATCTAGTGTATTAAGCTCATGGAAAAATGGAGTAATGCAATAAGAATGATAACATGATGTAGACAAGATCCGTTTATCTATATGGAAGTAGATATGGATCTCATATTTTTATCTTTAGTAGCAATGATACATACGTGTCGGTTCCCTTTCTGTCACTGGGATCAAGCGCCGTAAGATCAAACCCACTACCAGGCACATCTTCCCATTGCAATATAAATAGATCAAGTTGGCCAAACAAAACCCATATATCGGAGAATAAATACGAGGCTATAAGAGATCATGCATAAAAGAGATCAAAGAAACTCAAATACTTTCATGGATATAAAAACATAGATCTGATCATAAACTCGAAGTTCATCGATCCCAACAAACACACCGCAAAAGAGTTACATCATATGGATCTCCAAGAGACCATTGTATTGAGAATCAAGAGAGAGAGATGAAGCCATCTAGCTACTAACTACGGACCCAAAGGTCTACAAAGAACTACTCACGCATCATCGGAGAGGGACCAATGGAAGTGGTGAACCCCTACGTGATGGTGTCTAGATTTGATCTAGTGGTTATGGACTCTGCGGCGGCTGGATGAATATTTCGTCGACTCTCCTAGGGTTTTGGTATTTTGGGGTATTTATAGAGCAAAGAGGCGGTCCGAGGGGCACCCGAGGTGGGCACAACCCACCAGGGCATGCCCTGCTGGGTTGTGCCCCCCTCGGGGCACCCCCAGGTGCAACCAGGGCCCATTGCCTTCCTTCTGGCCCATAAAAAATCTCCGTAAAGTTTCGTGGTATTTGGACTCCGTTTGATATTGATTTTCTGCGATGTAAAAACATGAAAAAAACAGCAACTGGCACTTGGCACTATGTCAATAGGTTAGTACCAAAAAATGATATAAAATGACTATAAAATGATTATAAAACATCCAAGATTGATAATAAAACAGAATGGAACAATCAAAAATTATAGATACGTCGGAGACGTATCAGCATCCCCAAGCTTAACTCCTACTCGTCCTCGAGTAGGTAAGTGATAAAAACAGAATTTTTGATGTGGATTGTTGTCCATCAAGTCATATCATATTATTTTCTTTATAGCATGGACATTTGGACTTTTATGTGATTCAAAGCAATAGTCTAGTTTTGACATAATAATTTAGATACTCAAGCATATCAACGAGCAACCATGTCTTTCAAAATATCAATGCTAAAACAAGTTATCCCTAGCCCATCATGCTCAAACATTGATCCATTCATGAAACACACTCGAATATTAACTACACCCAATACTTGAGCACGATCGTATTGCCTCCTAGTTGGTGCTTTTATGAGAGAAGATGGAGACTCAAATTTCAAAATAAAAATTGCATAAAGTAAAAGGAAGTCCCTTCGCAGAGGGAAGTAGGGATTTGTAGAGGTGCCAGAGCTCAAAGCGAAAAATTTGAGACAAAAACATTTTGGGAGGTGTTTCCATCCCACCAACAAAAACGACTTAGAGTTCCGAACACTTTCCATGCTAGATATGCCATAGGCGGTTCCCAAATAGAGAATAAAGTTTATTTCTTTTTCCAGCATAACTTTCACTTTCCATGGCTAACCGTATCCACGGGTGCCCTCCATACCAACACTTTCCAAGGAATTTATTATTTGACAACATAAAGTAAATATTTTTTGCATTTCGGGACTGGGCATCCCTAATACCTTTGCCTTACTCTCGTGCAATGACAAGTGAATAAACACTCATCTTGAGAACAACACATCTAGCATAGAAAATATTAGCCACCCGTTACCGTTCCGTGAGAGAACCAAACACACAAAAGAGAAGTTTATTTTGAAAATTAGAGATGGCACATGCAAATTTGCTTAGAACGGCAAAATAATACCACATATAGGTAGATATAGTGGACTCATGTGGCAAAACTGGTTTAAAGGATTTTGGATGCACAAGTAGAGATCATACTTAGTGTAAAATGAAGGCTAACAAAAAGATTGAGAAGTGATCAACCAAGAAACGAGTAATCTCATAAGCAAGCATTAAGCATAATTAACACCGAATAATGCACCACAAGTAGGATATAATTTTCATTGCATGATTATTGACTTTCGTGCATGCATAGGGAATCACAAACCTTAACACCAATATTCCTACTAAA
Source organism: Triticum urartu (assembly GCF_003073215.2). Taxonomy (NCBI): domain Eukaryota; kingdom Viridiplantae; phylum Streptophyta; class Magnoliopsida; order Poales; family Poaceae; genus Triticum; species Triticum urartu. Next base: position 274,567,629 of record NC_053027.1, read on the forward strand.
GCATAATTACTCATCAACATAACTCACATATCACATCATCATATCTCAAAACTATTACTAAGATCAAGTTTATTTTGTCCAATGATCTTCATAACATTTTCTTTTACTTTATACTTCTTGGATATCTATCACTTTGAAACTAATTTTCATGTGTTGCTTTTCATAAGCTCAAACAAATATAAGTGAAGATCATGAGCATAACAAATTTTCTTTCTCTCAAAATAATTTAAGTGAAGAAAGAGAGAAATTCTTCAAAATTTTACTAACTCTCAAATAAATCTAGTGAAGCAAGAGAGAATTTCTTCAAAAATAACAAAGCACACCATGCTCAAAAACATATAAGTGAAGCACTAGAGCAAGTCCTAGCTCATAAAAGATTAAGTGAAGCATAAAGAGCAATTCTAACAAGTCATGACATAATTTTGGCTCTCTCAAATAGGTGTGTCCAGCAAGGATTGATGACTTAAAACACAAAATAAAACAAGCAAAGACACATATCATACAAGACGCTCCAAGCAAAACACATATCATGTGACGAATGAAAATATAATCTCGAGTAAAATACCGATAGTTGTTGGAAGAAAGCAGGGATGCCACTCGAGGCCATCCCCAAGCTTAGTTGGTTGCTCATTCTTGGATAATAGATTGTGATGCTGGGGCATCCCCAAGCTTAGGCTCTTACATCCTTCCTTCATCCATCGTAAGATAACCCAAAACTTGAAAACTTCAACCACATAAAACTCAACAAAGCCTTCGTGAGATCCGTTAGTATAAGAATAATAAATCACTACTATAAGTGTTGTATAAAATAAATTCATATTTTGTTTTTGTATTATATCTACTGTATTCCAACTTTTGTATGGCAAAAACTCATCAAATAAAACCATAGAGCCATCAAAATAAGCACACAACACAAAGAAAACAGAATCTGTCAAAACAGAATAGTCTGTAGCAATCTGACTATTTCGAATACTTCTGTTACTAAAAAAACCTCTGAAAAATTAGGACTACCTGAGAAATTTGTATATTGATCTACTGAAATTGGAATGGGTATTTTATCGCTCTCTGGTAAAAAATGTAAATTAATTTCGTGAGTGTAAAAGTTTCTGTTTTTTCAGCAAGATCAAACAACTATTGCCCAAGAAGATCCTAAAGGCTTTACTTGGCACAAACACTGACTAAAACACAAAAAACATAATCATAACAGTAGCATAATTGTGTAAACACACAAGAACAAAAATCAAAAATAAATTTTATTCATTGGGTTGCCTCCCAACAAGCGCTATAGTTTTACGCCCTTACCTAGGCATATAGCAAGGATCTAAGTTTTGTCATACGAAGTTTTGGAAACTTCTGTAAGGGTTTGCTCAAACCTGGGGGCTCTTTACGCTTCCCCAAATTCTTCGAAAAAGAAACCATCTTAAGATCCAAAATATCCAATCGCTTGTTGCAAAGAGTAATCACAGTATTCATGTGATTGATACTACCATTGAGGTGTTTGAGGGGTTCATTATATTTCTGTATTTCAACCATATGTTTATGCAAATCAGCAAGTTTGTCCAGCATTTGGGCTCCCTCGGGGGTAAAATGAAACCCCTTCTTTTGAGGTGGAATTCCCGAAATTCCCTCTAAGATTTCATAGGCAACATTGGCATCAAGTTCAATAAAATTTCCTTTAGCGGCAAAATCAAGAAGTTGTCTATGATGCAAAGCCAACCCTATGTAAAAATTACGAAGCAAAACCTTGGCGTCCCCCTTTAAGTTGGAAATACGATATGATTCCATAAGCCTATACCAAGCATCTTTCAAATTTTATCCTTGTATTTGCTTGAAGTACAAGACTTCAAAATCTGGTGACAAAGGAGGAGTAGGGACGCTAGCCATTGAGACTAGAAAGCAAGAGAACGACGAACGGAAAAAAGAGAGGCAAATAAAACAACAAATTTTGTGAAGTGGGGGAGAGGAAAATGAGAGGCAACTGGCAAATAATGTAAATTGCAAGGAGATGAGATTTGTGATTAGGAACCTGGTCATGTTGAAGATCCTCCCCGGCAACGGCGCCAGAAATTCTCCTTGATGGCAGCTACAACTACGTCGGTAATTCCGTGGAGAGGGAGGGATGATGTAGCACAGTGACGGTAGGTATTTCCCTCAGTTATGAAACCAAGGTTATCGAACCAGTAGGAGAACCAAGCAACACAACGTAAACAGCCCCTACACACAAATAACAACACCTCGCAACCCGACGTGTTAAAGGGGTTGTCAATCCCTTTCAGGGTACGGCGCCAGAAATTGCGTGTTGACGGGAGAGAGTTGTAATAGATTGAAATAATAGATCACAAATAAAATAAAGTGCATAAAAGTATTTTTGGATTTTTGGCTTAATAGATCTGAATAAAAATGCAAAGGAAAAGTAGATCGCAAGGCAAATATATGAGAAAGAAGACCCGGGGGCCGTAGGTTTCACTTGTGCCTCTCTCTAGAAAAATAGCAAACGGTGCGTAAAAAAATTACTGTTGGGGAATTGATATAACCTCAAATAATTATGACGATATCCAGGCAATGATCATTACATAGGCATCACGTCCAAGATTAGTAGACTGACTCCTGCTTGCATCTACTACTATTACTCCACACATCGACCGCTATCCAGCATGCATCTAGTGTATTAAGTTGAAAGGATCGAGAAGAGGTGTCTAGAGGGGGGGTGATTAGACACTAAGTACCAAAAGTTGCAGTTTTTAATTTCTTTAAGTTGAAGTGGAGTTTTGGCACAAGTTTCACAAACACAATACATATCAAGCAAGCATGCAAAGAGTATATGAGCAGCGGAAAGTAAAGCATGCAACTTGCAAGAATGTAAGGGGAATGGTTTGGATAATTCAAACGCAATTGGAGACACAGATGTTTTTGTCGTGGTTCCGCTAGGTGGTGCTATCGTACATCCACGTTGATGGAGACTTCAACCCACGAAGGGTAACGGTTGCGCGAGTCCACGAAGGGCTCCACCCACGAAGGGTCCACGAAGAAGCAACCTTGTCTATCCCATCATGGCCATCGCCCACGAAGGACTTGCCTCACTAGCGGTAGATCTTCACGAAGTAGGCGATCTTCTTGCCCTTACAAACTCCTTGGTTCAACTCCACAATCTTGTCGGAGGCTCCCAAGTGACACCTAGCCAATCTAGGAGACACCACTCTCCAAGAAGTAACAAATGGTGTGTTGATCATGAACTCCTTGCTCTTGTGCTTCAAATGATAGTCTCCCCAACACTCAACTCTCTCTCATAGGATATGGATTTGGTGGAAAGAAGATTTGAGTGGAAAGCAACTTAGGGAAGGCTAGAGATCAAGATTCATATGGTGGGAATGGAATATCTTGGCCTCAACACATGAGTAGGTGGTTCTCTCTCAGAAAATGTGTATTGGAAGTGTAGGTATCTTCTAATGGCTCTCTCCTTGAATGAAGAGTGGGTGGAGGGGTATATATAGCCTCCACACAAAATCTAGCCATTACACACAACTTGCCAATCTCGGTGGGACCGAATTGATAAACTCGGTCAGACCGATTTAGCAAATCTAGTGACCGTTAGGGCTTTCGGTGGGACCGACTGGATCAACTCGGTGGGACCGATGTGCTAGGATTAGGGTAAATCCAAAACTCGGTTTGACCGATTACTCAAACTCGGTGGGACCGATTTGGGTAATAAGTGAAACAGAGAGTTGGCCAACCAAACTCGGTGGGGCCGATTGCATATCTCGGTGGGACCGAAAATATTGCAATAGGTAACAGAGAGTTTGCAAGCCCATCTTGGTAAGACCAAGATCCCATTGGTGAGACCGAACTGGTTAGGGTTTCTGGCAGTGGCTATGTCAACTGAACTCGGTGGCTCCGGATAGAAAGAATCGGTGGGGCCGAGTTGGATATTTGATGTGGGACATATATGGAAGTGAGAAAGTGGTTGAGGGCTGTGGAGCATATCACTAAGCACTTTGAGCAAGCAAGCCATTACGCAACACCTCATCCCCTCTTGATAGTATTGGCTTTTCCTATAGACTCAATGTGATCTTGGATCAATAAAATAGAAAATGTAGAGTCTTGATCTTGATGCTTGAGCTAATCCTTTGTCCTTAGCGTCTTGAAGGGGTTCCACATCCTTTAGTCCGTGCCACTTAATTTGTTGAACTTGTCTGAAACATACTAGGTAAAAGTATTAGTCCAACAAGAGATATGTTGTCATTAATTATCAAAATCACCCAAGGAGCACTTGTGCTTTCAATCTCCCCCTTTTTGGTAATTGATGGCAACATACACCAAAGCTTTAGATAAAGATATAGAGAATAGCAAGTAAAGCTTTGGAAAGACATGTAACAAGCATAGGCTCCCCCTACATGTATGCAATTATGTGAATATGGAATATAGAAGCATGTGAGAGAATAATCATGACAGAGTGGGCAATGTGTTACATGTATCTTGGCTATATGCATCAGGGCAAAAGATATGAATATGGGAAATGTACCTTCATGGCCATGAGTCCTTCTTGCAAACAGTATGTACATCAGCAAGAATTTCTCATACACAAGACTATGATGCATATACTTACCTTGTGGTCTTGAGTTGGCTAGGATGGGATGAGCCTGCGTAAACAAGGTTAGATAACACAGATGCACCTATTAGCTAGAGCAAACAAAAGAAACCACAAGAGTACCAATACTGGGATGACATGTAGAGTGAGTACAGAGTACCACGATAGATATTTACATGTCCCCAAAGAGAAGGATATGCAATGAATTTAAGAATTTTCTTTCCCTTGGATGTCTTGCTCCCCCTGAATCTAGCATGGGATACTGGGAGAACATAGGGAACAGAAAAACAGAGCTCAAAGAAACAAATGAACAAAGCTAATGCAAATAAGCACATATGAACATGTCTTTCCCCCAAGAAGACATGTGGCATCTCTCCTCTTGAACATCAAGCATCTGGGATCCTTGAAGATTACTCTTTCCTGGAGTATTCCCTCCCCCTAGAGATCTTCCCCCTAGAGATATTATTAAGCTTTGATGTGATCTCTCTCTCCCCCTTTGACATCAATTTCCAAGAAGGGTCTTTTGGAATTTGTTGTGAATGGGTTCGGTCCTTGAATCACAGTACAAAGCATTAAGGTAAATGTGATGCTTGCAAAGGACAAGATTCATTGAGTGGAGCTGGATCAAGAATGAAGCAGGAATAAATGGCAAAATGTTTTCCTGTAGTGAAATCGGTGTCACCGAGTTGTATGCTTCGGCTGCTCCGAAAATCTTCGGCTAGACCGGAAACATGAAACCGGTGGAACCGAGTTCATCACAGAGAAAAACACTTGTCACCTCAGCTCGCTAGAAAAATAAGATCTCCAAAGAGTTGTGATGAATTGGATGCAGAAAATGCAGAACAAAGAACAAAGAACAAAGAAAAGAAACTAAAAGATCTAGATGAAGTTTTTTTTGAAAGGGGAAACAAATATGCATGAGACAAGTGCAAGAACACAGAAAAGAACACAAGAGAACTTCATCTAGAGTTGGGCGGTGACAAAGTCACCTATGTTAGAGTATATTGACTTAGGAGTCAAGTGAGATCACTTGATCATAGGTCGTACTCATCGTTTAAGCTCAAAATGGGGTTACCATTTTTCGTTGAAGTATCTTGATGTATTCACATCTTGTCGAGTTGCTTTGACTCATGACTTGGAGTAAAGCTACTCTAAGATGGAATAACATACCTTGGGTGGCGGTGTTGATCTTGATCATGTAGTTGAACTTGTGTGGGTTGCTCAAGGGTGATGTAGCCCATCAAGAGTTGGGAGCACCCTTTGGATTTTGAGTTCATCTACCTACATGGGTTAGTTTTCGCAAGGAAGAGCACTTGTGTATCCAACATGACAATCATGAAACTCTACATAGAATTTGTCAAAGGATATGTTTGAAAGGTTTTGTGCTTCCTTGTCATAAACCACCATTGTGTAGAGACTTGGTGATGTAGAGATTGCTCAAGATGTGAGTGAGTTGCAATCTCATAGAATTAGATTCATCCAAGTACCTACAAGGGTTAGATAACATGCAAGATGCAAATTTTCAAGACATAAGATAATCATCATAGGAGAAATATCAAGTGATTAGTCGTAAGCTCAAGTCTTGCATGTATCCAATGGAGTTCCTACTCCAAGTTTGAAGAATAAATGATGTTTAATTCACCTCTTAACCTGCAAAACACTTTCTCATCAAGTGGTTTAGTTAATATATCCGCTAATTGCTTATTGGTGCGAACATGCTTAAGGTTTATGTCACCCTTAGCAATGTGATCTCGAATGAAATGATGACGAACTTCAATATGCTTAGTTCGAGAGTGTTGCATGGGATTGTGAGCAATCTTGATAGCACTTTCATTGTCACAAAGTAATGGAACATGTTTCACATATATCCCATAATCTTTAAGAGTTTGGGTCATCCAAAGTAATTGAGCACAACATGAACCAGCGGCAATGTATTCCGCTTCGGCGGTGGATATGGATACTGAGTTTTGTTTCTTGGAAGACCAAGACACAAGAGATCTACCAAGGAATTGACAAGTACCCGAAGTGGACTTTCTATCAACCTTGTCACCGGCATAGTCCGAGTCAGAGTAGCCAACAAGATCAAAGGAAGCCCTCTTTGGATACCAAATGCCAAAAATTGGTGTATGTATTAAGTATCTCACTATCCTCTTCACGGCCTTAAGATGACATTCCTTAGGAGCAGCTTGATATCGTGCACACATGCACACACTTAGCATGATATTGGGACGTGAAGCACATAGATATAACAATGAACCAATCATAGAGCGATAAACCTTTTGATCAACCGGTTCACCATCTTTGGTCAAATCAAGGTGTCCACTAGTAGGCATGGTGTAGTCATACCTTTGCATTCTTGCATATTGAACTTCTTGAATAAGTCCTTGGTGTACTTCGTTTGAGAGACAAAGGTACCTTCCTTAGTTTGCTTGATTTGCAAACCAAGAAAGAATTTGAGTTCACTCATCATAGACATCTCAAACTTCTCCGACATTAGCTTCCCAAACTTTTCACTAAAATGAGGGTTAGTTGATCCAAATATAATATCATCTATATAAATTTGGCATACAAATAGTTCTCCATTAACCCTTTTAGTAAAAAGAGTAGAATCTTTTTTTCCAATTTCAAAGCCTTTTTCAATAAGGAACTTGGTCAAACATTTATACCATGCTCTAGGAGCTTGTTTAAGACCATAAAGGGCTTTGTGAAGTTTGTAGACATGATTAGGTTTCTTAGGATTGATAAAGCCGGGAGGTTGCTTAACATAAAGTTTCTCCTCAATTTCACCATTTAGAAAAGCACTTTTAATGTCCATTTGGTACAAAGTGATATCATGGTGATTAGCATAAGCAAGTAAGATGCGAATGGACTCAAGGCTAGCAACGGGAGCATATGCCTCACCATAGTCCATACCTTAAACTTGTGTGTAGCCTTGGGCGACGAGACATGCTTTGTTGCGAACCACTTGTCCATCTTCATCTTGCTTGTTGCAAAACACCCATTTGGTACCGATGATGTTGTGGTTGTTGTCGGGCTTCTCGACTAATGTCCACACTTGATTTCTCTCAAAGTTGTGTAGCTCTTCATGCATAGCGTTTATCCAGTCCGGATCCTCCAATGCTTCTTCAACCTTCATAGGTTAAATGCTAGAGATGAATGAGTAATGCTCACAAAAGTTAGCCAAACGAGTTTTAGAGCGAGTGATTTTCCCGGTTTGGATATCATTGTAGATTTGCTCCACGGGATGATCAGCAATTCTTGCTCGAACTCATGAAAGCTTTTTCTTGGGTCTTGGTTGAACATCTTCTTCATCTTGTTCTTCTTCTTGGCCTTCTTCATTGTTAGCGTTGTCGTTCTCTTGTCGTGGTGGAGAAGGAGGTTGTTGACATTCGTCTTGGTGCACTTCCTCGTTTTCTTCATCTTGGTGTGTCCCACTCGTGGATGCTTCCATATCAACTCTTGGTTCACCTTGTCGTGAGGTAGAAGCTTCCACTTGGACGGACAAGGTACTCTCCTTTATCTTCGTTGGACGAATCTTGCCAATAGACAAGTCTTGAATTACTTCCGAGGGATCTTTGTCTCCTACATCAATTGGCAATTGCTCTACTTGCGAGCTGTTAGATTCATCAAACTTCACATCTACCGTTTCTTCAACCTTTCGGGTGAAATTGTTGTAGACACGGTATGTGTGAGAGTTTGAGCCATAATCAAGTAGGAAACCTTCATGAGACTTAGGAGCAAATTTAGAACGACGATGCTTATCAAGAATGTAGCACTTTGAGTCGAATACTCGAAAGTATCCAACTTGGGGTTTGTTACCGGTGAGGAGCTCGTATGCCGTCTTGCCGAGTAGCTTGTGAAGATACAAACGATTTTTAGCATGACAAGCTGTCTCAACCGCTTCCGCCCAAAAGTGTTTTGGCGTCTTGTACTCATCAAGCATCGTTCTTGCCATCTCGATAAGAGTTCGGTTCTTCCTCTCAACAACTCCATTTTGTTGAGGTGTGTACGTAGCCGAGAACTCATGTGTGATCCCTTCTTCATCAAGGAAGGTGTCTACACTTGCGTTCTTGAACTCTGTTACATTGTCACTCCAAACCTTCTTGATCTTCACGTCAAATTGATTTTGGGCCTTCCTAGCAAAGTTTTTGAAGATCTTTTGGACCTGTGATTTGTCATCAAGAAAGAACACCCACGTAAATCTTGAAAAATCATCAACTATGACTAGACCAAATGAGTTACCACCGAGACTCTTGTAGGCATTTGGACCAAAGAGATCCATGTGAAGTAGCTCGAGTGGTCTTCTTGTGGTCATGATGTTCTTAGCACGATGACTTCCTCCAACTTGTTTCCCTGCTTGACAAGCACTACAAAGTCTATCCTTGTCAAATATGACATCGTTAACACCAAGGATATGATTTCCTTTAATGAGTTTGTCAAGGTTTCGCATGCCCACATGGCCTAGCCTTCTATGCCATAACCAGCCTTTAGAAGATTTAGCAATTAAGCAAGTTCTAGGTTGAGCCTTTTTAGTGAAATCAACAATGTAAAGATCTCCTCTACGTATACTGATAAAGACCATTTTATGATTATCTCTACGAAACACTTGGCAGTCTACTTCAGTAAATAGGACATTGAAACCGAAATCAGCAAGTCTAGATACTGAAAGTAAGTTGTAGCCAAGAGATTCAATGAGCATGACATTTTGTATGGAGCTATCATGTGAGATGGCCACCTTACCAAGGCCAACCACCTTATCCTTTGAATTATCACCAAAAGTGACATACTTTCGAGGGCCGTCGTTTCCAGCAAGCTCACGGAACATGTCTTTATCTCCGGTCATATGATCAGTACATCCACTATCAAGGACCCATTCCTTTCCTCCAGCCATGTAGCCGCGAAGATTTGCCATAAGACCAAAGTGTCTCATCACATCATTGAGATCATAGTCACTATCATCATTCTCATCATAGAATCCATGTTCAACATCATTTTGTGATTGATCAATTCCTAGAGAGGATAATTCATTAGACAAATGATCATCACAATGGTCACCTTTATGAATTCTAATAGCTCCGGATATGGTATCGCTAATGATCCCAACATTTCCTATGGCATGCATGAGATTGGTAAGCTCAAATAGACAATCACCAAAGCTAGAATCACTAGAATTCATCTTACTCAAAGCAATAGACTTATGGAGAATTTCGTCTAAATTTTTCAAGGAGTAATCTGGAAATCATTCCTCAAGAAATTTCCATATAGTATAGGCACAATCAAGAGTAGGCAAACTAGCAATCAAATTTTTGGGCAATCCTCTTATGATAAGATTGATGGTTCTAAGATTGCGAATCATGTCAAGATCTTCTTCGGGTGTGGGATGCAAGGGATCAATATGAGGTGCACAAGGGCTAGCAATGTACTTGTTCAAGTGATATTCATTGAAAATCTCAAGCATTTCATTTTCCACTCATGGAAATATTCTTCATCAAGAATAGACACTCTATGTCTAAGACTCCCCAAAGTAGACATATCCATCTTCCTCCAAAGGTGTTTAAACCAAGGCAATGGATACCAAAGCTCTGATACCAATTGAAAGGATCGAGAAGAGGTGTCTAGAGGGGGGGTGATTAGACACTAAGTACCAAAAGTTGCAGTTTTTAATTTCTTTAAGTTGAAGTGGAGATTTGGCACAAGTTTAACAAACACAATACATATCAAGCAAGCATGCAAAGAGTATATGAGCAGCGAAAAGTAAAGCATGCAACTTGCAATAATGTAAGGGGAATGGTTTGGAGAATTCAAACGCAATTGGAGACACGGATGTTTTTGTCGTGGTTCCGATAGGTGGTGCTATCGTACATCCATGTTGATGGAGACTTCAACCCACGAAGGGTAATGGTTGTGCGAGTCCACGGAGGGCTCCACCCACGAAGGGTCCACAAAGAAGCGACCGTGTCTATCCCATCATGGCCATCGCCCACGAAGGACTTTCCTCACTAGCGGTAGATCTTCACGAAGTAGGTGATCTCCTTGCTCTTACAAACTCCTTGGTTCAACTCCACAATCTTGTCGGAGGCTCCCAAGTGACACCTACCAATCTAGGAGACACCACTCTCCAAGAAGTAACAAATGGTGTGTTGATGATGTACTCCTTGCTCTTGTGCTTCAAATGATAGTCTCCCCAACACTCAACTCTCTCTCACAGGATATGGATTTGGTGGAAAGAAGATTTGAGTGGAAAGCAACTTAGGGAAGGCTAGAGATCAAGATTCATATGGTGGGTGTTGGGGATATTACTACTTGATGTAAACCGGCTAGGAGTAGCCGGGTTAACTCCTTGAAGGATAGAAGCCCATGAAGATGCAAGAATGATGGCGCTTCACGAAGGCCCAAGGCCCAAAGGCGGGTTAAAGCCTGTAGATGTAAACCGACCTGGTCATGTAACTTGTGTTGTAAGATAGGAGATAGAGACCAAACTGGACACGTTTATGATCCGGCTTCGGGACTCTGTAAACCGGCGGGCGTCAACCTATGTATATAAAGGGACGACCCGGCAGCGGTTTGGGGACAGACAACAACTCAAGAGCCAGACAAAGCGTATTCGCTCCCTGGCCTTCGAAACCCTAGCAATACCAATCACAACTAGACGTAGGCTTTTACCTTCCTTGAAGGGGCCGAACTAGTATAAAACTCCTCGCATCCCCTTGTCCGGTTTAACCCCTTTAAGCTAACCCGTTGCGATGGTTCCACGACTAAGTCCTTTCACAAGGACATCTGCCGTGACAAACCCACGACAGTTGGCGCCCACCGTGGGGCTATCGCATGATGGTTTTGAGTTCTTGAAGGGCAGCTTTGATGGACTTAAGGGATACGCTGTGGGCCGGATGAGAAGAGTCGTCGCGGCATGCTCTACATCGACAATGCAGGATGGGGTCCCGAGGCCGATTCAATCGAGTATGGGTACCGGGTCCCCTTCGGTGGGATTCACGTCTTCATCGGCAAGATCGGCGAACCGGCCCCTAAGCAGGACATCTGCACCGACATCATTGAAACGGCTCGGCATGCAAGTTCTTCGCCGGTTCAGCCTGTGACTAGGCATGTTTTCATAGGTGTCATCCATGGAGTGAGATACGAGGACGGGCCGGCGTCCGATGGAGAGACTGTGGTCTGTTCTGACGACGAGTCTTCTGGAGAGACTGAATCGCTTTATCAGTTGCAGGATGGCCGGGTTGATGGAGGATTCGATGGCAACGGTATTCCGGATTCCCTTGATCTGCCAAATCGGGCCGCCATCTTCATGGCCGGCACACAATCAGCGCCTCATTCATCGGTCGCTGCAGCAATACTCTCCGGTTCAACAACGGCCATACCGGCAGGGGCAGGAAGCTCTGCGCCGCCTCCAGCCCAAGTCCTGTCTGATTTGTTCGATGCTTTGGCAATGTTGATGGCCGCAGAGTTGGATGCAGCAGCCAGGGATCAGCACAATGCAGAGATTGCAAAGGTGAAAGATCAAATAGCTCAGGCTAAAGCGGACCTGGCAACGGAGAACGCTAGGATGGCTGCAGAACGGGCTGAATTGGAAGCACAAGCTTACCAGATTAGGCTGGATCAGAATGCTTCCGAGGAAGTCATGAGAAGAAGGTATCGATCGCGTCTCCCGTCGGTTTATGAGCCGCAAATCTCTTCAACACACCAGGAGCAGGAGCTGGTAACCAACCCATACTAAACCAGGCGGAGGCACCGGGAACAGGAGCGTCGGTTCAGCCGCGCACGATGGACCCGCCTCGCTAGAACAATGTTGTGCCACAGTATGTGCCAACACCTCCCGGGCATTATTCCAACTCGTTGGACAATATTGTGGCCGCCGCTTCACGCATGGCAGCCCTCCCAACCGACGGCGAGTCACCAGTTGTGGTTGAAGCACGTCGGGCCAGAGATCTCCTTCAAACAGCGCTAAATCAACAGCGGTCATATTCACACAGTCGTGAGAGGATTCATTCCACTCCCCGTCCAAGCCGGAGCTATAGTAGACACATTGAGGATGAACCGGCTGTGTCAAGCAGTGCACGTCGTCGAAATTCGCCGCGAGGAAACAACCCGGCAGGGGGAGGTGCTAATGCGCAGGATGTTGTGGACCATGGCCGCACACGTCGGGAGGCCGAGTTAGCAGCTCGACACGGAGCACGACAACATACTCCGGTTCACCCTACCGCTTCTGTAGAGCCATGTGTGGTATTCAGTTCCTTAGGGGTGCCGTGTCTCACCCTCGCTTTGCGTAATGTGAGACTGCCCAAGGACTTCAAGGGACCTCGTAAGGTACCAAATTACACCACCGATTTACAACCAGAGGCGTGGGTGGAAAGCTATGAGATGGCAATGGAGATGTTAGATGTGGATGAGGCAGTGTGTGCTAAATATTTCACCATGATGTTGGAAGGAACAGCTCGTACTTGGTTGAAGAGCTTACCAACTAACTCTGTCGGATCATGGGCTGAATTGAAGCACCGATTTATCCAGAACTTCAAAGATACTTGTAAGCAGCCGATGTCAATCATGCATCTGGCCGCTTGTGTCCAAGAGGAAGGGGAGTCCACGACCCATTGGGTCAAACAGGTCTCAGCGATTTTGCACTCATCAGATCGTATCAATGCATACACCGCAGTGTTAACATTAGAGGGCAATTGTCGTTTCCTACCGCTCAAACAGAAGTTAGGAAGGCTCAAACATCACTGCAATGATATGTCAACGCTCATGGCTGCTTTGGTTAAGTATGCCGATTCAGATAATAAAAGGACCCGGATTCAGAGGAAGACAAACCGGGGAAAGGGAAGAAGAACGGCAAGGCCAAGGGTCAGCAGCATAATCCGGCAGGCCATGGGAACATCGGGAAGCGCAAGGCCGACAGCAGCTTGGACTTTGTTGCTAACACCAATGCTCAGGAGAATGGCCAGCGCCGTAAGGGCAAGCAGCCCCAGAGGGGTGGAGGTTCTTGGCCCAATTTGGAGCGCCTGTTAAATCAGCCCTGTCCAAAGCATGGATCAAAGGAGAAGCCAGCATCGCATCTTTGGAAGGATTGTTATATCATGCGGGATTTCAAGAATTCCAATATGTTCCAGTATGATAACGGCCCGCCCGGCGGTTCAGGAGGTGGTTTCCACGGGCCGGGTTACGGAGGTGGTGGTTCCGGTTTAGGGTTTCAAGGCAACCAAACCGGACACATCAATCAAGGGCACCAAGGCAACCAGGGAGGCTACAACCATCAGGGGAATCAGCAGCGACAACAGCAGTCGGGTTACCAAAGCAATCCCAAGCAGCTAAATAGCGGGCAATATCATGTCTTCACTACTGTTTGTGTAAGCGTGATCAGAAGCTTCACAAGAGGGCGGTAAACTCTGTTGAACCGGCAGTGCCTCAATATTTGCGCTAGTCTGAGCAACCCATTTTGTGGAGCAGAGAGGATCACCCACCCCGGGTTGACAATCCGGGTCACTTGGCCCTGGTGGTAGCCCCTCAAGTTGGGGGATACAAGTTTACTAAGGTGCTCATGGATGGGGGAAGTAGTATCAACATTCTATATTATGATACATTCCGCCGTATGGGGTTGACAGATAAGAATCTTAAACCGTCAAATACAGTTTTTCATGGTGTGGTGCCTGGTAAGTCTGCATATCCTGTTGGCAAGATAGCCTTAGAGGTGGCTTTTGGAGATGATTATGATTCAAGGTCAGAAACATTGACGTTTGAGGTGATAAAAATCAAAAGTCCGTACCACGCCTTGTTTGGGCGGCCGGCTTATGCTAAATTCATGGCGAGGCCATGTTATGTTTATCTACAGCTTAAAATGCTAGGTCATAAGGAGACTATCACAATACATGGAAGCAAAAAGATCGCTTTGGAATGTGAGGAAGGTGATGCGGCTTATGCTGAGTCGGTTTGTGCCACGGAGGAGTTGATATTCTATAAGGAGCAAGTTGATCCGGCAGACATGACTTCTTTGAAAAAGCCAACTACGAAACACAATCCAGCGTTGAAGTTTAAATTGGCCACAGATACTAAGATGGTTGACTTTGTTCCTGCGACTCATCCAAACAGTTCAGCATCAGCGCTAACCTGGATCCCAAATAGGAAAGCGCGCTCATCCGTGAGAATCGGGACATCTTTGCATGGAAACCTTCTGACATGCCAGGTGTACCGAGGGAACTCGCTGAGCATACATTCAACATTGATCCTAAGTTTAAACCGGTCCGGCAGTTTCTCCGCCGCTTCAATGAAGAAAGGCGTAAGGCTATCGGTGAAGAGGTCGCCCGGTTGTTGGCCGCAGGGTTTATCGTAGAGGTCTTCCATCCAGAGTGGTTGGCTAATCCGGTGCTGGTTCTTAAGAAAAACGGCACTTGGCGTATGTGTGTGGATTACACAGATTTAAACAAAGCTTGCCCTGCAGACCCCTTTGCTCTCCCTCGCATTGATAAGATAATTGATGCTACGGCAGGTTGTGACCGTTTGTGTTTTCTGGATGCTTATTCTGGTTATCATCAGATCAAGATGGCGGTTAAGGACCAGGAGAAGACAGCTTTCATAACTCCCTTTGGAGCCTTCTGCTATGTCTCCATGCCCTTTGGACTCAAGAGTGCCCAGGCAACTTATTAGCGCTGTGTTCAGAATTGCCTTCATAAGCAAATTGGGCGCAATGTTCATGCATATGTGGATGATATTGTGATAAAATCCAGAAAGGAGGAAACATTGATAGATGATTTGAGAGAAACCTTTGACAACCTCCGGGTTTACAAGATGATGCTCAATTCGGAGAAGTGTGTCTTTGGTGTCCCGGCAGGCAAGCTCTTGGGTTTTCTGGTATCAAATAGAGGCATTGAGGCTAATCCGGAAAAGATTTCAGCAATTACATCTTTTGCTAAACCGGCGTGTATCAATGACGTTCAATGACTGGCCGGCCGGATTACAGCCTTGAGCTAGTTTATTAGTCGCCTTGGAGAGAAGGCCATCCCTTTATATCAGATGCTCAAGAAAACAGATAACTTTGTCTGGAGCGAGGCAGCTGATAAAGCGTTCGAGGATCTGAAGAGGTAGTTAGCTGAGCCACCCGTGCTTGCAGCACTGATCGATAAAGAGCCATTGTTGCTATATGTGGTTGCTAATGCCCGGGCTGTTAGCGTAGCTATTGTGGTAGAGCACAAGGAGCTTGGCAAGGAATATCCGGTTCAGCGGCCGGTTTATTATATCAGTGAGGTGCTCATTGAGTCAAAGCAGAGGTATCCGCATTGGCAGAAGCTGGTGTATGGAGTGTTTATGGCAAGCTGGAAGCTTAAACGTTATTTTTAGGGCCATCCCATCACAGTGGTCAGTTCAGCTCCTCTGGGAGATATCATTCAAAACAGAGAAGCAACTGGCCGGATTGCCAAGTGGGCTATTGAGCTTGGACCTCATGGGCTCAAATATATACCCCGCACAGCGATCAAATCCCATGCACTCTTGGACTTCATCAATGATTGGACAGAGTTACAGGCACCTGAAGAGAAACCAGATAATACATATTGGACTATTCATTTTGATGGGTCCAGACAGTTGGAGGGCTCGGGGGCTGGAGTCATACTAACTTCCCCACGAGGTGACAAGTTTTGTTATGTCCTCCATTTAATGTCCCCTTGTACTAACAATGCAGCTGAATATGAGGCTTTGCTCCACCGTCTTCGGATGGCTAAGGAGATGAATTTAAGCCGGGTTAAGTGCTTCGACGATTCAGATCTAGTGGCTCAACAGGTGTCTGGCACTTGGGATTCTAAGGACCCACTCATGGTTGCATATCGGCGAGAGGTGGATACAGTGACTGGTCACTTCAAGGGTTATCAGGTGGACCATATAGACCGGCGAAAGAATGAAGCGGCGGACGCTTTAAGTCATCTTGGTTCCCAGCGTAAACCGGTTCCGCCAAATGTCTTTCTTGACGTATTGCATAATCCGTCAGTCAAGGTACCAACCAAAGAAGATTTGGCTATTCCTGATCCGGAGGCTCAATTGGTGGCAGCTTTGCATGCCATACTGGATTGGACAATCCCATATCTGGCTTACATGAACCGGGGCGAGTTACCAGACGATGAAACGTTGGATCGACAGATAATCCGGCGTTCCAAGTCCATGACCATACTCAACGGGGAGTTACATCGCTACAGCGTCTCAGGAGCAATTCAGCGTTGTGTTTCTCCTCAAGAGGGTTCTGAGATTTTGCGAGAAATCCATGAAGGGGATTGCGGTCACCATGCCGGTTCAAAGTCTTTGGTTGCTAAAGCTTTTCGCCACGGTTTTTACTGGTTGACAGCGCATGCTGATGCGGAGGATTTAGTCAAGAGATGTGACGGTTGTCAAAAATTCGCCCGCCGTGCGCACATTCCGGCTCAAGAGTTGAGGATGATTCCAATAACTTGGCCGTTTGCAACTTGGGGGCTTGATATGGTTGGACCCTTCAAGCGATCCAAGGACAAAAGACCCACCTGTTAGTAGCAGTTGATAAATTCACCAAATGGGTGGAAGCAGAGCCAGTCAGCAAGTGTGATGCGGCCACGACGGTTCAATTCATCAAAAAGGTGATATTCCGGTTTGGTTTTCCACACAGCATTATAACTGATAATGGTACTAACCTGTCAAAAGGGGAGATGGAAGAATTTTGCCAACGTGAGCACATCCGGCTCGATCTAGCATCGGCGGCTCACCCCCAGTCTAATGGTCAAGCAGAGAGGGCAAATCAAGAAATTCTACGAGGTATCAAACCCAGGCTTATGGTTCCTTTAAAGCGGACACCGGGTTGTTGGGTTGAGGAGCTACCTTCTGTGTTATGGAGCATCAACACCACACCCAATAGGTCTACGGGTTATACACCTTTCTTCATGGTTTATGGAGCGGAGGCAATTCTTCCTAGTGACATCCGTCACGACTCGCCCCGTGTGACAGCCTATGTCGAAGCTGATAATGAGAAGGCACGTCAAGATTCCCTGGACCTGTTGGATGAAGAGAGTGATTTTGCAGCATCACGATCAGAGATTTATCAACAAGATCTCCGACATTATCACAGCCATCGGGTTAAAACCAGAACCTTTCAAGAAGGCGATTTGGTGCTCCGGCTCATCCAGGATCAGACTCATATGCACAAGTTATCCCCACCTTGGGAAGGACCCTTTGTGGTCAGCAAGAATCTGCACAACGGGTCTTACTACCTCATTGATGTTCGAGAGCACAAAGACTCACGTAAATCGGAGGAGGAGACCAAGCGGCCATGGAACATAGCTCTTCTTTGGCCTTACTATACTTGAAGCCATAGGCTCTTCATATGTACATATTTATGACAATGTATATATCATATAATAAACCAGAGCCTCCGTTACAAGCAGGGTATCTATTCTTTTTACATCCTGTGTGTGCTTATAAGAGTTTACTGACAAAGCGGAGTTTTTTTTATTAATCCGGTCTTAGCAGCTGCACGGATATAAAGAAAATCACTAGGGGGCTTGGTCATATTTGAACTATAGCTACACCTCTTGATCGGTTTTGAAACCACGAAGGGATATCACTAGGGGGCTTGGTTGTTATCACACCATAGCTACACCTCTTGATAGGCATTTAAGCCACAAAAGAAAAATATGTGGACCAAAGAGAGTGTTGCACAAAGCACATACTCAAACATGGGCACACACTGAGCACAGCTCACAAAGTTACTTGGGGGCTCTTTTTGCAAAGCAACAAAGAGTTTGAAAGGACCCTTGTAATTGGCTATCAAGCCACGGCTTGGAAGCCTGGTGTATTCACCTAAAAACTCGGGTTAACCTGCCTTCATCAAGTAAGCCACTCCTATCCAGGTAATCCTGATATGACCCACCGAACATTTGACATGTCAATCTTTTATAGACCCTGAACTTGTCAAAGTTAAAACGATGATTGGTTAATTGGAGGCCCATCTTAAAAGGCTTTGTTAAATGGTTTAACTCAGAGGCCTGGCAGCCCATGAAAAGCCTCGATTTGGAGCCTGGCAGCTCGTAAAAAGCCTTGCATGTTTTCCTTTTTGAGTTTTATTTGTTGAAGTTCATGAGTATCTTCTGATAACCCGGCGTCCTTGACCCGGCTTGCTTTTCAACTACAAGTTGTCGGCACATGATCAGTTATAAACCGGTGTTTGTTGACCCGGTCTGGTTTGACTAAATCGCCAGTGTTATAAAGAAAACTCGGTAGTTATCCCGGTCCGGTTTACTATATAAACCGGCATTATAAGGATGGGGTTATCAACGTTTCGGATTGGTATTAACACCTTTGCTGTATACACCGTTGATCAACCAATGAGGTATGTTATACATATTTCTTTTTATACAAACACTTCGATTATTCATCTACGTATTGTATACTTCTTGGACATCATGACCCGTCTAGCGGTAAACCGCTAGATACTTTTAAGTTGTTGTACCCAGGAACACAATTCATCATGGGTTATGCATAAATATATCCCAAAAGGTGGCACAAGTTGTCACGAGGTATTACAAAACATGCTTGATGGCATGGCAGATAACAGAGTTTTAGCTATTCTATTACAAGAAGCTTTTAAAATGGCTCCAATGGCATAATTGTTTTTCACAATATCGGCACACAGTAGCCAGTAAACCGGCGACTAGTTTAGGACGCGTCGTCTGGACGGTTTGATGGTTGAGGGTCAGTTGGTGTGGGCACTTCTTCATCCCTCCCCAGACGCTAGAAATCAACCGTCGACCAATCGATTCCAGTTAAAGCTTGGAATACTGCTTCTTCATGGATAAGATTGGAGGGGTTAATATCAGGAGCATAAGTGTGCTTACGAATCGGAGGCACAAGTTCTTCAACTTCATGGATGTCGGTCGGCTATCTTTTCCCTTCAGCGTCATAAACCGGTTGAAAATGGGACAAGTCTGTATCATCGTCCAGCTTGCTGGCTACTGGCCGCATCTGTTTAGTCAGCCGCCGGAGGTCATCATTGTCGATGTTTGAACCGTCTTCCTTCACACCTGGGTATCCTTTAATGATATCCTCCGCTTCAAGGTCTAGAATCTAGGCTTTGGCTCGAATAAGTGCGGTTAAAGCTCCTGCTCTGGCAGCTGCCTTCTTCAATTCGGCAATACGGGCTGGTAACATGGCCAACTTCTCAAGTGTTTCTTTAATCAAAGTTGGGGCCAGTTTGTTGTAAGCTGCCGTGCAAATAGCCTGCTGAGACCTAGAGTACAACTGTTCAACCAAAGTATACGCCGCTTTGAGCTTCATCCACATGTCTGTAGCAAGATGAGCAATCCGAGTACCTGCCAAAGATTTATATCAACATTCTGGTTAGTGATAAGGTTCATTGACTTACGAAAAACACGTAAACAAATACTTACCAAAGATAGCAGAAGTCATAGCATTGATTTGCCGTTTCAAGCCAGCTAGTTCATCTGCAATTGGTTTCAGGGCTGCCTCAGCATCTTCATCTCTTTTGGTTAAACCGTATTTTTCGGTTTCCCAGTTAGCACGATCTTTGTTGAAAGATTCCTTCAGCTTTTCCATTACGGCCAGGGCTTGTGTCAGCTCCTCTTTGGCTTTTGCAGCTTCTGCTTGTTGTGACTTCACATTTTCTTGCAAGTCGGAATTTCGGGCATCTTTGCTTCTCAGTTCAGCCTGCAACATTGAAGGTATATTAAACAACAGGATATATATGTTCTAAGTACAAAGCGTATAACAAGTTATGCACTTCATACTTGGGGGCTAATGCCTATTTGCTCTAAAATACTACATTTTATACAAGTCTCCAGAACAATGCAAGCATTATCCTTAACACTTGGGGGCTAATGTGCGTCTGTTCTAAAATGGATGCATGGATTTAAACCCGGATTAACTTGCCAAGTTAAACCGGCCTTTGGGGGCTATGCTGCGGAAAGTTATCTAATTGTTAAAAGATGAGTCTTGGTTCTTATTAGAGACCTGCCATTTTGAGGATCAGTGATGAGAAACTTCAAGTGTTACAAAGACCTGGTTTATGATTAAACATCATAAAACGGCCCTTGGGGGCTACTTGGGCTAGTGTCTCAGCTATGAATCAATAAACAAAGGGAGATGAACTTACCTCATATCGCTCTTTCATCAAGTTCACCAAACCGGCTTCATAGTCCCGGTTTGAGTGCAGACGGTTCAAGAAGCCAGAGTGAAGTTCTTCAGCGTTGAGATGAGCATAGTTTGATAAATCGCTGCTCCATTTGCCTTTTTCCCTAGCAGCTTGCTCTTCTTTGGCACTATGTTGAGCCAAGATGACGGGATGACCAGGAGAGCTGTGGCCCATGCCAGTAATGATGACATCGTCTCCTTGGCCTTCAGTGTGTTTGACTGGTGACAATGGAGTCTCAGCATTTCTCACCGGACTGGCCTGGTTTGGCTCTGCCGGTTCAGTATCAGGCACAGCAGGTTCAGCGTCTGCTGGTTCATTGGTGTTTTGGCCTTGAAGGGGCGGTTCATCAGAGGCGGCTTCAGGATGAGGGCCCTCCGGTTCATAAGTTTGTTTCGGTTCACCTCTGGGTTCTTCTTCAAAAGTGGCCGGGTCTTCGGGCGGATTGGTGACCCAAGCTTTCTTGCTGGGTCTGGCTTTGGCCCTGCAAACAAAATATAAAAGGATTAACATCTTATTCAAGTTCTGTGACACATTGAAGGAAAAGGTTTTACAACTTACCCGGCCATAGTTTTCAGAGGAGGGAGCTGAGTTGCTGTCGACTCGCCAGATGATGAGGGGTGTCACCTGATAATTTGAATCAAACGGATTAAGAGGTTGTCTGAAATAACCTGCCTTGGGGTAAGAATGGTCAGGAGTAGGAGAGACCTCAGACAGGCGCTTCCGAACCGGGGTATCAGGTAAACTGGCTGAAGTGACCTGTTGGCCACTGCGCCGGGTTGTCCGGCGAGCTTCATGCTGCTGAGTCTTCAAAATAAATGTTGGATCCAAGTGAGCAAGAGGATGAGAAAAGCTTACTTTTCGGACTGCTTGGCGGGTTTTTTGTGTTGGCATAGAGTCTGAACCGGAGGAAAGGGTAATTCCTCTACATCATCAGCTTGACTGCCTTCTGCGTCTTCCTGAGGAAGATCATTGTTAATGAGATGCATGAAAAGAGAGCCAAGTGAGTCAAGTTCTACCTCAGCTTCCGGATCATCAGCGTCATCATCAAGCTCCATGTTGATCCGGTCAGCCGTTTTCCGTTTTGACATCCGTTTGACGGCTTTGGTTTTGGGGCGAGATGGTTTGACCGCTTTATCCCCAGTTGGCTTTACCGCTTTTTCTACGATTTTCCATTTCCAGAAGGGGTCATCACCCTATACATACATACACAGAAGAAGGATTACAGGTTGCACAAGGTAAAAATATTAAAGATGAAAAGGAAGTATAATGCTTACAGCAGGCGGTTTGTTCTTGGTATAGAAGGGATTCAAACCAGTTTGACTACAGACCAGTTCTGATTCATTCAAAATCTTCTTTACGCCTTCAGTGACTTCTTCATCAGTTATTTGAATGATGCAATGGCGTTGAGGGTCTTCAACCTCACCGGTGTACTCACACATTAAACCGGGACGCCAGCTTAGCGGCAAGATGCTCCAAGATATCCAACAGCGCACGAAACCCACACCTGTTAAACCGTTGGCCATAAAGGCCCAGAGTTTGGCGAGTTGAGGGGCATATTTCGCCCTTTCTGCGGAGCTTAAGCATTGCGACATCGGATGGGTGTTGGAAAGCCGGTGATCATGAAAGCATGGGAGGGGATTTTCATCTTCAGGCGAAGTGTCTCTGCAATAAAACCAAGTCTGGTTCCATTCCTTTGGGTGGCTGTGCAGTTTGGCATGAGGAAATTCAACTTCTTTCCGCTTTTGAATTGAGACACCACCAAGTTCAGTGTTGGGGCCATTTACAAATTCTGTGCACCGGTTTAAGTGAAAGAAGTCCCGGAACAGCTCTGCAATTGGTTCTTCCTGTAAGTACACTTCACAGAAAACCTGGAAGTTACATAGATTGGATACTGAGTTGGGCCCAATGTCTTGAGGATGGAGTTGGAAATTGGCAAGCACATCCCGATAAAACTTGGACCCTGGCGGTTTGAAGCCACGGCTTATGTGGTCAACAAAGACCACCACCTCACCCTGCCTTGGGGTCAGAGGATTTTCTGTTCCTAGAACTAGCCATTTAATTTCAGTTTTCTTAGGCAAGGAGCCAATGCTGACCATATTGTTCAACTGATCCTCGGTAACCCAGGAACGAGCCCAATTGCAAGCGGTAAATTGCTTGGCCATTACGAAACAAACAAGCTGAAAATGAAAGGCCGGTTTATAAATCACTCATGATGATATACAAGATGCAATGGAGTAGAAAGATATATTGATATGTGAAATTGCATAAACCGGAGACCAATGCAATAATGGATAGAAAGGCAATACCAGAACAGGGGTACCCAGACACTGTTAAACCGGAGTATAACTATGAAGGTAAAAGGCTCCTCCGGTTTATCAGAGGGCTAATGGTATAGATTTCTTATACAAAGTTAAACCGCCTATGTTGGTATGAGGAGAAACAGATTTCACAGAGGTATGTGAAAATTTCGGATCTAAGGTAAGACAGAAAAGCAAAAATATTTTGACCTAAAAAGGGTAAGACCCAAAACAGTTTATGAAGGACTAGATCAGTCTTTTGCGCATAAGGGTTTGTGGTGGTAACAGAAGATTAGCTACGGTAAGGGATACGTCAAGTGCGAAGTGTTCATCTATAAGCCAAGGAAGAACAGCACCAAAAGCTCCGATGAACTTCAAAGAGCCGCGAAGAGCAAGGAAACCCTAATGGATCTAGAAAGGAAGGGGGAAAGGACTTACTGCGGCCGCGGAAGCAGCAGAGGTGTGCTATGGAACTCTGGTACGAGCAGGTCGATGCAGCGGACAGCGATGAAGCAGAGGCGAGGCTCGACGATGATGGCGGCGTTCAGGTGCGGAGACATCGCGAGGAAGAAGAAGGGATGAAGGGGTAGCGGAAAGAAAAGAAAGGGGTCCTCTGCCCCTATTTATAAGGCAAAGCGATAAAACGGCAAGTGCGGGAATCGAGGAGCTCAAAAATGGATAAATTAATAAAGGTGTCGCCTCGGTGACTGAATACACATTAATGAAGGTAATCTTCAGCTTCAACAGATAGATGATGTCAGGGTAGTTTATCATGATCCTGAAGTATGACGTCACGGCGGTTTACAAGATCAAGGTGAAGATATGAAGGAGGAATTTTTCTAAGTGTTGAAGATTGACATGAACAAATTCAAACCAATCTGGGGCCTAATGTTGGGGATATTACTACTGGATGTAAACCGGCCAGGAGTAGCCGGGTTAACTCCTTGAAGGATAGAAGCCCATGAAGATGCAAGAATGATGGAGCTTCACGAAGGCCCAAGGCCCAAAGGCGGGTTAAAGCCTGTAGATGTAAACCGACCTGGTCATGTAACTTGTGTTGTAAGATAGGAAGGATATAGACCGAACCGGACACGTTTATGATCGGGCTTCAGGACTCTATAAACCGGCGGGCGTCAACCTATGTATATAAAGGGACGACCCGGCAGCGGTTTGGGGACAGACAACAACTCGAGAGCCAGACAAAGCGGATTCGCTCCCTGGCCTTCGAAACCCTAACAATACCAATCACAACTAGACGTAGGCTTTTACCTTCCTTGAAGGGGCCGAACTAGTATAAAACTCCTCGCGTCCCCTTGTCCGGTTTAACCCCTTTAAGCTAACCCGTTGCGATGGTTCCACGACTAAGTCCTTTCACAAGGACATCTGCCGTGACAAACCCACGATAGTGGGAATGGAATATCTTGGCCTCAACACATGAGTAGGTGATTCTCTCTCAAAAAATGTGTATTGGAAGTGTAGGTATGTTCTGATGGCTCTCTCCTTGAATGAAGAGTGGGTGGAGGGGTATATATAGCCTCCACACAAAATCTAACCATTACACACAACTTGCCAATCTTGGTGGGACCGAATTGATAAACTTGGTCGGACCGATTCAACAAATCTAGTGACCGTTAGGGTTTTCGGTGGGACCGACTGGATCAACTGGGTGGGACCAGTGTGCTAGGGTTAGGGTAAATCCAAAACTCGGTTTGACCGATTACTCAAACTCGGTGGGACCGATTTGGGTAATAAGTGAAATAGAGAGTTGGCCAAGAAAAGTCGGTGGGGCCGATTGCATATCTCGGTGGGACTGAAAATATTGCAATAGGTAATAGAGAGTTTGCAAGCCCATCTCGGTGAGACCGAGATCCCATTGGTGAGACTGAACTGATTAGGGTTTCTGGCAGTGGCTATGTCAACTGAACTCGGTGGCTCCGGATAGAAAGAATCGGTGTGGCCGAGTTGGGTATTTGATGTGGGACATATATGGAAGTGAGAAAGTGGTTGAGGGCTTTGGAGCATATCACTAAGCACTTTGAGCAAGCAAGCCATTACGCAACACCTCATCCCCTCTTGATAGTATTGGCTTTTCCTATAGACTCAATGTGATCTTGGATCACTAAAATAGAAAATGTAGAGTCTTGATCTTGATGCTTGAGCTAATCCTTTGTCCTTAGCATCTTGAAGGGGTTCCACATCCTTTAGTCCATGCTACTTAATTTATTGAACTTGTCTGAAACATACTAGGTAAAAGTATTAGTCCAACAAGATATATGTTGTCATTAATTATCAAAATCACCCAGGGAGCAGTTGTGCTTTCATAAGTTCATGGAAAAAACAGAGTAATGCAATAAGAACGATGACGTGATGTAGACAAGATTCGTTTATTTATATGGCGGTAGATATAGATCTCATATTTTTATCCTTAGTAGCAATGGTACATACGTGTCGGTTCCCTTTCTGTCACTGGGATCAAGCACCGTAAGATCGAACCCACTACCGGGCACCTCTGCCCATTGCAAGATAAATAGATCAAGTTGGCCAAACAAAACCCAAATATCGGAGAAGAAATATGAGGCTATAAGAGATCATGCATAAAAGAGATCAAAGAAACTCAAATACTTTCATGGATATAAAAACATAGATCTGATCATAAACTCGAAGTTCATCAATCCCAACAAACACACCGCAAAAGAGTTACATCATATGGATCTCCAAGAGACCATTGTATTGAGAATCAAGAGATAGAGAGATGAAGCCATATAGCTACTAACTACGGACCCAAAGGTCTACAAAGAACTACTCACGCATCATCAGAGAGGCACCAATGGAAGTGGTGAACCCCTCTGTGATGGTGTCTAAATTGGATTTGGTGGTTCTGGACTCTGCGGTGGCTGGATGAATATTTCTTCGACTCCCCTAGGGTTCTGGTATTTTTGGGGTATTTATAGAGCAAAGAGGCGGGCCAGGGGCACCCAAGGTGGGCACAACCCACCAGGGCGCGCCTGGGCCTCCTGGCGCGCCTTGGTGGGTTGTGCCCCCCTCGAGGCACCCCCCCCCAGGTGCAACTAGGGCCCATTGCCTTCCTTCTGGCCCATAAAAAATCTCTGTAAAGTTTCATGGCATTTCGACTCCGTTTGATATTGATTTTCTGCGATGTAAAAAACATGGAAAAAACATCAACTGGCACTTGGCACTATGTCAATAGGTTAGTACCAAAAATGACTATAAAATGATTATAAAACATCCAATATTGATAATAAAATAGCATGGAACAATCAAAAAATTAGATACGTTGGAGACGTATCAGTGGGTTATGGCATATGGAAGTAAAGAGGACTTGATACTTAATGCTATGGTTGGGTTTCATGACCTTAATGATCTTTAGTAGTTGCAGATGCTTGCTAGAGTTCCAATCATAAGTGCATATGATCCAAGTAGAGAAAGTATGTTAGCTCATGCCTCTCCCTCATATAAAATTACAAGAATGATTATCAGTACTTGTTATCGATTGCCTAGGGACAAATAATTTTCTTGTTGACAAAAGCTCTCTACTAAAACTAACTTACGTGCTCTTTATTATCTTGAAAACCTATCCTATCACAACTACTAAGTACTTCTAGTTTCATACTTGTTTCTGGTAAAGCAAACGTCAAGCATGCATAGAGTTGTATCGGTGGTCGATAGAACTTGAGGGAATATTTATTCTACCTTTAGCTCCTCATTGGGTTCGACACTCTTATTTATCGAAAAAGGCTACAAACGATCCCCTATACTTGTGGGTTATCATTAGGAAACCTTAACCATCTTAGATCAACGAGCTAGTCTAGTAGAGGCTTACTAAGGACACGGTATTTGTTTATGTATTCACACATGTATTTAAGTTTCCGATCAATACAATTCTAGCATGGATAATAAACCCTTATCATGAATAAAGAAATGTAATAGTAACCATTTTATTATTGCCTCTCGGGCATATTTCCATCAATATCTTCCTCAGACTGGGTCATATGCCCCCTAAGCTTCGCGACCTCCTGTGTTACGCTACACATGGTTTTCCGCCATGACCTCCGTCCCCATCAAGGTTGTCAAAGTGTCCATCAACTCAGAAAATACTTGAGCCAGAGACCTGGCTGACCCGGATCCTGAGGGGCCAGTTGCTGCTGTTGCTCTAGTCGTCGTGCTGTTAAGAGTCAGTGTCGTGATGGCCATGAAGATGGCGGCTCGGCTCAGCGGCTTGTAGGGGTCCGGAATACTGTTGCCATCGGAACAGCCCCAAGCCTGCTGTATTGAAGCTGGTAGATTGACTCCGTCTCTCCAGCCGAGGACACATTGCCTGAGTAGATGAGAGTCGCTCCTCCAGATGCGGAATCTTCCGCAAGTTCCATACCTTCTGTGAAGCCCACGAAAGCGTGCTTCCGTTCAGCTTGGACCCCCGCGGGTTGGATGCAGTGACCCGGCTCGACGATGTCGGTGCGGATGTCTGGCTCAGGTTCGGATCCGCCAATCTTGCCGATGAAGACGTGGATTCCGCCGAAGGGGAACCGATACCCATACTCGATTGAGTTGGCCTCGGGGCCCCAGCCAACGTCGTCGATGTAGAGCTTGCTGCGATGACTCTTGGTCATCCTGCCAACGGCGTATCCCTTGAACCCTAGGAAAGATCCCTTCAAGAACTCGAAACCACTGTGTGCTAGCCCCACGGTGGGCACCAATTGCCG
Organism: Triticum urartu; assembly: GCF_003073215.2. Classification (NCBI taxonomy): domain Eukaryota; kingdom Viridiplantae; phylum Streptophyta; class Magnoliopsida; order Poales; family Poaceae; genus Triticum; species Triticum urartu. The sequence goes on from NC_053027.1 coordinate 274,595,394, forward strand.
TGGTTTTGTCACGGCAGATGTCCTAGTGTGAGGACTTAGTCGTGAGGCCATCGCAACTAGGTGGTTAGCTTGTCCGGGTTGAGCGGGACGAGAGACACGATTACCCAGGTTTGGCCCCTTATGGTGGAGGTAAAGGCCTACTCCTGCTTTTATGCTTATTGTTTGAGTATCGATTATAAGGGAGCGGATTCGCTTGACCTAGCTATCGATTTATTGTAATTTGGCCTATTCTATGTCGGGGACTCACCTTTATATACAGGTCAAGGCCGCCGGCTTACAAGAGTCCGGGTCGGGTCATGATTCGTTACCGATCCTAACTCTGAGTCGCCTTGCCTTCTATGAAAAATCATCACCGGGCGGCTTACACCTCTGGGCCACGTGCCATCCTCTGGCCTTGGGCCTTAAGCCGACCCATCTTGTGAGCCTTCCCTCCGGATCTGCGTCTTGATCACTTGGGACCGTCTGAGGCCTAGCTTCGAGAGTCGCCAATGGTCTGACCCGACCCTTTTAGGGCGGGTTATACCGCGGGGTTATATCCGCAACAATTGTCGTGTCATATTCCTAACAAAGTCTGGGTAAATTCAATATGATCATTCTTCCAACATCATAATCTCAATGTTTTTAGGACTATCGTTACACTTAACGATATCCTAAGATCCAGAAAACGTGATCACCAACAACACTTGAGCTAGTATTAGAGGCGAGACTAGGAACCTTTATTTTATCCGTTTAACATTTCACATGTGCATATGAGTTCTCCACTGAATCACATATTCTAGGGTCATAGAAGTTAGAGCATGAAATATAAAAACTTAATTATGAATATGGAAATATAATAATACAATATTATTGCCTCTAGGGTTATCTCCAACAGCAACCGTCTACGACACTCTAGCATCTTGGAGTACGTCATGTCCACTTGAGTACAAACGAGATGAGAGGTGTAATACGGAGATGGTCAGACCATGTATGCAGATAACACTCAGTTCTCTTGAAGTTCTAGCATAATCGTTATGAGCTCAGAGCATGAAGCATCGAAAGATGAACAGGAGTCATATGGTGATATGCTTGATAATAGTTTGCCTACCGGTCAAAATTTTCGTCATCAATGATGTCCACATCAATGAATGAGAATAAGATCAGGATCTTGAATCACTCACTGTCAATTATGAGAGATATTGATTTGAGTGGGAGTGCACTTGATATTAAATTTATTTAAACACTAGTGTAATCTTAATTATGAAAATGTCTAAGTTAAATCTTGTGTTTATTGTTGTAGATCAATGGATTGCAATAGTTTAAATGTAGCACCTCTGTTTAGAAATAGAAGTTGAGTGCAAATGGTGGAAAGTATGAGGATTGGATCCACACTCTAAGATTTGTTCTCAGGAGTGCTAAGAAATAATATGAGTTGGATCAACCGCTTGGTGACTGCCCGGCGCCTAGGACATCTTAAGATGTCATCAGTGTGTTTATATCTCGCAAGAATGATTTCAGTGTCGTCAATCAAGTGTTACAGAAATGTTATCAAAAACTCACTCCCATCGAGATTGTCGGGGCACTAGAAGTTCTGTTTCACAAAGATCCAGCTGAAATTCATGAGATGACTGAAGCAATTGATGAATGCGAGATAGTTGAAGGTATGGAGCAAGGTGACAGGCTTGTATACTGTTATGATAGTGTAACTGCAATGGGAGTTTATATTCCCAAAACACCAGAGAATGATTTGATGTTTTCTTTTATTTATGAAGCAATGTTCAAAAACCATTAGATTGGATTGCAGAATCAAAAAAACTTGTTGATAAAAAGGAAAATGCACACCAAGCGAAACAAGGGTGGAGCTTCTTGCGAGACTATATATTTCTACTGCAACGAGAAGGGACACTGGAAAAGAAATTGCTTGAAGTATCTGGCGGATAGTCTTCTGGTAATGGTATAGAAGTTATACAAGTTAATGTTATTGATATTCTACTCACCAAAAATTCCAAGTCATGGGTATTTGATACCGAATATGTTGCTAACATTTGCAACATGATGTAGGGTCTACGGAATGTCGAAAGCTGAGAAGAAATGAAGTTGTGATGCGTGTGTGGAATGGTGATGGGATCACTTCTCAAGTCGTCGGTGTCATGTCTTTGAGTTTACCATCAAGATTGGTTTTATAACTAAGCAATTGTTATTTTGTTCCTCATGTAAAAACATCATCTCTGGATCATGTTTGATAACTGAAGAATATTCTTATAAGTCAGAGAACAATGGTTGTTCAATATATTATAAGGATGTGTTTTATGGATTTGCACCCATGATTGGTGGATTATTCATATTACATCTTGAACGTGAAAATTTTTTCTATAACATTAATGCTAAATGTCTCTCTACCCAACTCATCATCAACTTCACTTTAATGGTTGGATCCTTGGCTATATGTTTATGGTATTTCTAACCGATGAATACCGAGGATAGCTGATGGTGTGTATTGCATGCTTCCACAGCCAGTAGTTTGCATTGGTTAGTGGCTTTGCAAATAGTTATATTCCACCATTCATCTTTCGTGAATCTTCCATGGACTTTCCATGAGCATCTTTCTGCCTCATATTCAACGATGTATCAGTTGTTGCAATCCAAGTGAACAACTATGAAAGGCATGTGGTGCTTAACAGCATACTCACACAACCACATCTTTAATTCTAGCATGTGCTCGAACATCAAGCCTTTCCTTAGGTAAGACATAGTGATCTATTCGGATGTAATACTTGGGAACGGTCTAGCCTCAGTTGTCTTACTCATGCCACCATCGGCGATAGCCTTATTTGCAAGGCTAACATCACAAAACAAGGGCACTTTATGATCCCTACCGGTGATTTTTGTGTACCACTCTCCTTCTTTCTCCGTGAAACCATCCTCGTCCAACTCATTCATCGGGCCTTTGTTATCCGAGTCATCCACACAAGCACACTGATAGAGAATGTCTGGGTCCATGTCCTTATGCCTAACTTGAGCCTCTATGTCACTAAGAATGTTGTGGTGCCTCTCATCCTCTTGCTCGGAGTCATGACCATCATCATTGATGGGTGCACCACCCTCAAACTTATATTGGGGATACTCGTTGACATAATCAACTTGTTCGTTGCCATGTTGAATATCTTTCACCTCAATTCATTTGATAGACCAATAGGAGGTTGGCTCATTGTATTGGTGGCCACCACTTCAACTATTTACTCAACAATTTGCAGCACACTACTAATCAAGCCCACATCATCTAGTAAGGTTTGGTTCAAGTCAATCTGAAAGAGAGGAGCCTTGACCACCTTAGTTGCAAACAATTCGAGTGTTTTGACCTCCGAGGATGCAACAACCTCCTTATATGCACCCCCATTGCAAATTGCCCTTGATAGGCATTGTCTTCATTCGAAACTTTTGTGCCATCCCAATGATATGACCAATTCTAGTTCTAGTTGTGCTGACATTGGCGACATACACTAGTGCAGAACCGGGCAATAGCACCGGTTCGTAAGGCCCTTTAGTGTCGGTTCGGTAACTGGCACTAAAGTGTGGGCACTAAAGGTCCCTATCGATGTCAAAACCGACGGATCTCGGGTAGGGGGTCCCGAACTGTGCGTCTAGGCCGGATGGTAACAGGAGGTAAGGGACACGAAGTTTTACCCAGGTTCGGGCCCTCTTGATGGAGGTAAAACCCTACGTCCTGCTTGATTAATATTGAAGATATGGGTGTTACAAGAGTAGATCTACCACTACCCGGTTGGAGCCACTACCCGGTACTAAAGGGTGTGCGCTGCCAGACGAGGGGCGCAGAAGTTTAGTCCCACCTCGCTAGCCGAGGGGCACTCGCACCTGCTTATAAGCCCCGCCGTCGCTGCTATCTCGAGCTCCTCTCTTAAGCAGGCCTTCTAGGCCTACCTCCGCTGCGATGCCCTGTTGGGCCTACTGGGCTAGCGGGCCTGCATCCTGGCCCAACTAGAATTTGGGTTTCTAGTCGTATGCAGGCCACTGTGGCCCACTAGGTGGGCTTTTTTTCTTATTTTTTGCTTTATTTATTTTTGTTTTATTTATTTTTGAGTTGTTTTTGCTGTATTTAGAGTTTCTTTGTGAATATTTTTGCTTTAGGTACAAAAAATTACAAACTTTCTGTTAGTACCGGTAGTTTACAAATTTGAATAGTTTAAATTTTGAATTATTTGAAATTTTTGTGAATCACTAGTTTGTGAATAACTTAACTTTGAAAATAGATTTGTCAGTGATTCTTTTTCTTATGTTTAATATTAGTGTGTTTTATCATTATATTCAATTTGGTAATGCTTAGGTTATTTAAAAAATGAAATGCCTTTGTAACGGATGAGTTTTCGTCCGAAACCCTGATACTTCGAAAGAGATTGTCCATTTTGTACACGAAGTGCATCTAGTTTTTGCAGTAACCCTCTCTACTTTTTTGCACATGCTATGTGGGTGAAATTATAATACCATGCCAACTTTCAACCTTTTCTGAGTTCATTTGAAATGCTTTTCAATTTCAGGGTCATTTAGTTGAAAAAAATCAGTAAATGCATGAAAGAATTTGCTTGCACATAAAATTTCTTCGCGTTTCAAATGCCAAAACACATAACTAGCTACCCTAACTATTACAGAGATTCCCTCCTGGGTGTGAAACATAGAAGAAAGTGATGATAGTGAAGATGATCACATCCCAGATCTTTGGGTGTGAAACTTTTTCTTCGTGTGTGTCCCTTTGCGCCGTAGGCATGGAAAATCTTCATCATTTAACTGGATGCTCGGGTCAATATTCACTGTGAATGGAGCAATTTCATCAAACTTTTCATAATCTCCTGACATGTCTGTCTTGTCATCCACTCCCATGATGTTTCTCTTCCCAAAAAGAACTATGTGCCGCTTTGGCTTATCGTACGATGCATTCGCTTCCTTATCTTTTCTTTTTCTCGGCTTGGTAGACATGTCCTTCACATAGAAAACCTGTGCCAGATCATTGTCTAGGACGAATGGTTCGTCTGCATACGCAATATTGTTGAGATCCACTGTTTTCATTCCGTACTGTGGGTCTTACGTTACCCCGCCCCGTGTCATATTGACCCATTTGCACCGAAACAAAGGGACCTTCAAACCACGTCGATAGTCAAGTTCCCATATGTCCTGTATATAACCATAATATGTTTCCTTTCCCGTCTTGGTTTCTGCATCAAAGCAGACACCACTGTTTTGGTTGGTGCTCTTCTTATCTTGGGCGACCATCTAAAATGTATTACCATTTATCTCGTACCCTTTGAAAGTCATTATATTCGAAGATGGTAACTGGACAGCAAGTACAGGTCATCTTCAATAGAGGCGTCATGCATGGTACGTGTCTGCAACCAGCTGGTGAAACTCCTGGTTTGTTCACGTGTAATCCAGTCATCAGACCGCTCCAGGTGTTTGGAGCGTAGCAAATTCTTGTGTTCATCCATATACGGAGCCACCAAGGCGGAATTCTGTAGAACTGTGTAGTGTGCTTCAGTGAGAGAATGTCCCTCCATACATATTATTTTCTCCCCTCCTAGCGTGCCTTTTCCATCTAGTCTGCCCTTATGCCGCGATTCAGGAACACCAATCGGCTTAAGGTCAGGAATAAAGTCAATACAAAACTCAATGACCTCCTCATTTTCATGGCCCTTGGAGATGCTTCCTTCTGGCCTAGCACAGTTGTGAACATATTTCTTTAAGACTCTCATGAACCTCTCAAAGGGGAAAATATTGTGTAGAAATACAGGACCCAAAACGTTAATCTCTTCGCATAGGTGAACTAGGACGTGCGTCATGATGTTGAAGAAGGATGGTGGGAACACCAACTCGAAACTGACAAGACATTGCACCAAATCATTCTCTAACCTTGGTATGATTTCTGGATCGATTACCTTCTGAGAGATTGCATTGAGGAATGCATATAGCTTCATAATGGCTAATCGAACGTTTTCCGGTAGAAGCCCCCTCAATGCAACCAGAAGCAGTTGTGTCATAATCACGTGGCAGTCATGAGACTTTAGGTTCTGGAACTTTTTCTCTGCCATGTTTATTATTCCCTTTATATTCGACGAGAAGCCAGACGGTACCTTAATACTGAGCAGGCATTCAAAGAAGATTTCCTTCTCTTCTTTGGTAAGAGCGTAGCTTGCATGACCCTAATGTATGCCGTCTTTTCCGTGCATACGTTGCTAGTCCTCCCGTGCCTCAGGTGTATCTTTTGTCTTCCCATACACGCCCAAGAAGCCAAGCAGGGTCACACGAAGATTCTTCGTCACGTGCATCACGTCGATTGCGGAGCGGACCTCTAGGTCTTTCCAATAGGGCAGGTCCCAAAATATAGATTTCTTCTTCCACATGGGTGCGCGTCCGTTAGCGTCATTCGGAACAGGTTGTCCACCAGGACCCTTTCCAAAGACCACCTTCAAATCCTTGACCATATCATGTACATCAGCACCAGTACGGTGGCGAGGCTTCGTCTGGTGATCCGCTTCACCTTTGAAATGCTTGCCTTTCTTTCTTACGGGATGCCTGCTCGGAAGAAATCGACAATGTCCCAGGTACACATTCTTCTTACAATTAGCCAAATATATACTGTCGGTATCGTCCAAACAGTGCGTGCATGCGCGGTATCCCTTGTTTGTCTGTCCTGAAAGGTTACTGAGAGCAGGCCAATCATTGATGGTCACGAACAGCAACGCCTTTAGGTCAAATTCTTCCCCCATGTGCTCATCCCACGCACGTACATCTGTTCCATTCCACAGTTGTAAGAGTTCTTCAACTAATGGCCTTAGGTACACATCAATGTCGTTGCCGGGTTGCTTAGGGGCTTGGATGAGCACTGGCATCATAATGAACTTCCGCTTCATGCACAACCAAGGAGGAAGGTTATACAAACATAGAGTCACAGGCCAGGTGCTATGGTTGCTGCTCTGCTCCCCAAAAGGATTAATGTCATCTGCGCTTAGACCAAACCATACGTTCCTTGCATCATCTGCAAACTCCTTCCCGTACTTTCTTTCGATTTTTCTCCACTGCGACCCGTCAGCGGGTACTCTCAACTTTCCGTCTTTCTTACAGTCTTCTCTGTGCCATCGCATCGCCTTAGCATGCTCTTTGTTTTGGAACAAACGTTTCAACCGTGGTATTATAGGAGCATACCACATCACCTTGGCAGGAATCTTCTTCCTGGGGCGCTCGCCCTCGACATCACCAGGGTCATCGCGGCTGATCTTATAGCGCAATGCACCACATACCGGGCAAGCGTTCAAATCCTTGTACTCACCGCGGTAGAGGATGCAATTATTAGGGCATGCATGTATCTTCTGCACCTCTAACCCTAGAGGGCAGACATCCTTCTTTGCTTCGTACGTACTCTCAGGCAATTCGTTGTCCTTTGGAAGCATATTCTTTATCATTACCAGCAACTTTTCAAATCCCTTGTCAGATACACCATTCTCTGCCTTCCATTGTAGCAATTCCAGTGTGGTGCCCAGCTTTTTCTTGTCACCTACGCAATTCGGGTACAACAATTTTTTGTGATCCTCTAACATGTGCTGCAACTTCTTCTTCTCCAAATCACTTGCGCAGTTTCTCTTTGCATTGGCAATGGCCCGACCTAGATCATCAACGGGCTCATCCGATGCCTCTTCTTCAGCTTCTTCCCGCATTGCCGGCTCAGCTTCTTCCCGCATTACCGGCTCAGCTTGTTCCCTCATTATTGTATCATCGTATTCAGGGAACCCATGGCCAGGATAGCTGTCGTCGTCCTCTTCTTCTTCATTGTCTTTCATCATAACCCCTCTTTCTCTATGCTTGGTCCAAACATTATAGTGAGGCATGAAACCGGACTCAAACAGGTGGACGTGAATGGTTCTTGACGTAGAGTAATTGTGACCATTCTTACAGCCAGCACATGGACAAGGCATAAAACCATCCGCCCGCTTGTTTGCCTCAGCCGCAAGCAGAAAAGTACGCATGCCATTAATGAACTCGGGAGAGCATCGGTCATCGTACATCCATTGCCGGCTCATCTTCAATACACAGCACCGAAAGCACCAAATTAATACAATACATAAAGTTCATATAACACTTAAATGCAACAAACAAATAACTCTCTAGCTAAAGAATTTAAATGCAACAACAAATGCGATCAAGATCGCAATTAAGGCAACAATTGATCCAATAGCATAATGATACCAAGCCTCACTATGAATGGCATATTTTCTAATCTTTCTAATCTTCAAGCGCATTTTCTCCATCATAATCTTGTGATCATCGACGACATCGGCAACATGCAACTCCAATTCCATCTTCTCCCCCTCAATTCTTTTCAAATTTTCCTTCAAATCCTCATTTTCTCTTTCAACTAAATTTAACCTCTCGACAATAGGGTCGGTTGGAATTTCCGGTTCAACTACCTCCTACATACAAATATCTATGTCAACTTGATGGGCATAATTTGTCATAAACATGAAATGCAATGAATAGTTTTAAAAGAGAATATACCACATCCGAATCATAACCCGGACGAGGGCCGACGGGGACGGATATCAAAACCATGGCACTATGTATAACAAACAACGTATGGGTAAGATAATTATACGAGTAACTATATATCCAAATCACACAAACATCAATTTTTTATATAAAACTTCATGAACAAGAGGTTCACCACAAGGTGGTGCCGGCAACGAGACGTTGCGGGCGATCGATGGTGGTTACGACGGAGATTCAGAAGGCACTAAGTAAACCACACCTACATATGCAAACTAAGTGTTATTTTTTACCTCAAATTGCATATAAATCAAATACTAGCACATATATATAATTCCTCCCAAATTACTAAACTCAAAAATCAATCACTATATAAAGCATTGCACGAGCTAATCTAGCAATGAGAGATGAAAGGACAAAGTTGCTAACCTTTGTGATCATTTGAATGGATGGCGGCCTTCAAATCTTGACAAATTTTGGGCAAAATGTGTGATGAGCTTGAGAGGAAGAGGGAAAAGAACAGAGAGGAGAGGGGAAAGGGGAAGAATAGAGCGAGCTCCGGTGGACGAAGGGTCTATGTAGGACGACCTTTAGTACCGGTTCATGATACGACCCGGTACTAAAGGTGCTGGAGGGGCCCCGGACTGACAACATCCTGCCACCACTCACTTTAGTATCAGTACGTGGCACGAACCGGTGCTAAAGGTTCGCCACGAACCGGTACTAATGAGAGCGGCCGGCTAGCCGTTGGAACCGGCACTAATGCACACATTAGTGCTGACTCAAATTTAAACTGGCATTAATGTGATTTACATTTGACCCTTTTTCTACTAGTGATACAAGCTGTTGGTCAGGACCAAGCTATGGTTACTCCAAATATCAAACTTGAGCTGACTAAGGGAGCAAGCATAGAGCTCACATGATGGACTGGTATGAAATTGATGCATGCGTACATGGAAAAGATGAATATTATCTTATTCCACCAAATAATAATCAGCAAACAATGGACGGTTTTGCATGGAAGGAGATTTCTTGGAGTTGCAAAATTAAAAGGAGATCACGTGGGTTTTGTAGTTACAGATCCAAGACAAGGCGACATATGATATTTTTATTTCTATCGTGCAAGCAGAAGTACACGGCTTATAAGACAAGAAGATTCAATGTGTGGAACTGTTTGTCCTTGCACGAAGTAGGATGGGGCCCACTAGAACAAATCAAAGATAGATGGCGCACCATAGTTTGAAGATTAATTAGGCAAAATTAGCTAGAAAATCCAGTCTGGGATGTAAAAGGATTGGACTCTATTGTTTTATGTTTCTTTTTCCTTAGTATGGATATGTGCTTGTGTGAGGGGCCTTAGGCCAGGTTTAGTCAGATTATTTAAAGGCATGGTGCGGCCATGTAATAGTTAGGTTATTTTTTAGATGAGCTAGACACTTTGCGTGTTTGCGGCCGTCGGTCATTATTGAGTTTAGAGAACTCTTGTGAAAAACCTTTACCTGCGTGTGAGTTCCTACGACGTGATGTGTAGGATATTACAAGCTGAGTCTATATGATTCGTCCATGTTATTCTTTCAGATCGAGGGGTTGACGTGTTGTTTCCGTGGGATTTGCGAACATCTTCGTAAACCTACTACGATTATTTCCTACAATGGAGTTTTATGCCGTGAAACATCGGGACAACAATGGATTAACCCTCGTCTTGAGGTTCGCTCATCATCAATTGGTATCAGAGACCGGTGTTGCTCACGAAACTTTGGAGGAGACGGCCGGTGCGTCGTCACCAAGGAGGAGCTACTGGAAGCGATCCAGTGATTTTTTGATGGAGGAGAAAGGCTATGGTGCTGAACTTTTCCACACCTATTGTAAAGTGGGAGAGAAAATTTGCGCCATGACGATCGACCATGACAGTTCGATCAACGCGGTCGGCATCGACATGGTGGAGAAGCTGCACCTATCGACGACACCACATCCATAACCGTACTCATTGAGGAATTGCTATGACAAGCTCGACATCATGCATCAAACTATGGTACCGTTTCAGTTGGCAAATTTTCTTGTGAGGTTTTGTGCGACGTAATTACAGTGCCCATGGTTTCATGTTATATGCTGTTGGGAGAGTCATGGTACAAGAAAAATAATGCTAGACACATGACTATCTCACCAATACATACACTGTCGAATAGGATACAAAATATGTCCTTGTGGTCATGGAGAAGAATCTGTTCAAGACTTGGAGGCAAAAACGATTGTTGAAGATGAAGGAGCAAGAACACACAAAGAAGCAAGCCGAAGCTGCTGAATTTTTTTTGCTGCACGCTCAATCTGCAGATCATGTTATTGCTTTAGAGACTGACTCGAAAGGAAGGACGGTTTCGCATGAAGGGAGAGAGGATGATATGACCAATTCTAGTTTTAGTTGTGCTGACATTGATGACATGCAAGCTGTTGGTCAGGACCAAGCTATCGTTACTCTAAATATATAACTTGAGCTGACTAAGGGAGCAAGCATAGAGCTCACACGATGGACTGGTATGAAGAAAGTTGATGCATACGTACATGATAAAGATGGATATTATTTTATTCCACCAAATAATAATCAGCAAACAATGGACAGTTTTGCATGGAAGGAGATTTCTTGGAGTTGCAAAATTAAAAGGAGATCACGTGGGCTTTGTAGTTACAGATCCAAGACAAGGCGACATATGATATTTTTACTTCTACCGTGCAAGCAAAAGTACAAGGCTTATACGACAAGAAGATTCAATGCGTGAAGCTGTTTGTCCATCCACAAAGTAGGATGGGACCCACTAGAACAACACTTCTGCTTCGGTATACCCTCCCCCCTCACCTCCCCAAACACGTGAACGGCCCAAATTAATCGATACCTCTTCATAAATAAGGGCACGATGGTCATATATTAGAAATCATTCATCTGTTGTATATGATGTATAGTGAGCTGGGCCGGCCCATCTTTCCCTTCTTTTTTTCTTCTGATTTTAAATCGCGAAAAAATATGAGGCTGAGAGGAATCGAACCAGGTTCCACCTTGTACAAAATTCGACGTGATAACCAACCGGCAACTTGAGCACTTGTATTTAGGTAGTTCTGTCTTGTCCTTTTCTTCCTTGCTCTTTCCTGTTTCTGATTTCTTTTTTTCTTAGTTTTTCAAACATTTTTTTCGGTTTTCATTTCCCTTTTTTTTCTTTTTAGTTTTATTTTCCTTTTTGTTTTACTTTTTCTTTTGAATGTGCAAACTTTTTCAGTTTCCTTTAAAAAAATCAATGAACCATTTTTTTAATATTGATGAATCTTTCTCGAGATGAATGATTTCTTTTTTAGAGTAGATGATTTTTAAGATGCATGATTTCTTTTTCCGAGCATGATTCAAGATGACTCTTTATTCATTTCCTGCAAAAGTTGAGTAGAGATTTCTTTTTTTCTAAATTGATGAATCTTTATTCAAGATGAATGATTTCTCAAGATGAATAAAGATTTTTTTTTCTAAATTGATGAATCCTTCTAGCAACCGAACACCCTTCATTGAACATGGTCTAGTTTTGGATATTCTTGAAATGACCCCAACTTTTGCAGGAAGGTGGGCATTGCCCATGGTAGGCACCAGTGATAGGTTTGAATGATTTCTGACACCGCATGCAACTTGCGACACGCCCGATCATTTATCGGTCTTTTTTCATCGGAAAAACTCCAGAAAATGCAGAACTTGTTGAAAATCCAAACAACTTGGCATGGTGTCTTGAATTGGTCATACAAGGCCATGAAAAAATTGGGGCCATTTCAAGGATGTGAAGAAAACAACGTGCTCTCAAAGAGAGCCTTCTGGCAACCAAACACCCTTTATTGAACATGGTCTAGTTTTGGACATTCTTAAAATAACCACAACTTTTCTAAGTAGGTGAGCATGCCCATGGTAGACATCCATGTCAAGTTTGAATGATTTCTGACATCGTATACAAGTCGCGACACGTCCGACCATTTATCGACCTTTTTTGGCTGAGAAAACTCCAGAAAACGCAAAATTCATCAAAAAAAACAAAAAAAAAGTTGGCATGGTGCATTTAGTTGGCCATACAAGGTCATATAAAAAATTGGGGCAATTTCATGGATGTCGAAACACAACGTGCTCTCAGGCGGAGCTTTCTGACCTACTTGAATACACTCATTTGAACATGGTCTATTTTTAGATATCCTTCAAATGACCACAACTTTTCCAAGAAGTTGAGCATGCACATGGTAGGCATCTATGTCAAGTTTGAACTATTTTCGACAGTGTATGCAAGTTGCCACATGTCCGAGCATTTATTTTCTTTTTTTACCGAGAAAACTCTAGAAAATGCAAAAATTATTGAAAACCAAAACAACTTGCCATGGTGTCTTGAATTGGCCATACAAGGCCATGGGAATAATTGGGGCCATTTAATGGATGTCTATTTTTGGATACGCTTGCAATAACCCAACTTTTGCAAGCAGGTGGGCCTACCCATGGTAGGAATCCATGCCAAGTTTGAACGATTTTCGACACCGTATGCAAGTTGCGACACGTTCGGCAATTTATCACCCTTTTTTGACAAAGAAAGCTTCAGAAAATGTAAAATTTGTAGAAAACCAAAAAACCTTGGCATGGTGCCCTGAATTGTTGCCAGTGAAAAAAATTAGGTTATTGGACGGATGTCGAGAAAAAACATGCTCCCAAACGGAGCCTTCTGACCTACCCCGACACCCTACGTTGAACATGGTGATTTTTCTACACGAATACAAAAAAATCGAGCAAATTGAAAAAAAATTGTTACAAATTTTTATTCATAGTTTTCTTGAAATTCCAAATTTAATAGTGACTTTCCTAAAATGTTAAAAGAAAAATGTTCGGGTTCAAAATTTTGTTAGCTCTTTGTAAAAATGTTTGTGTTTTGACATTATGAGCAATTTGAAAATACAAAAACATTCCAAGGAATTCATAAAATGTTCGCATTTTGAAATAATTGTTCATAGTTTCAGAAAATGTCCATGTTTTCAGTTTTGTTCCTCTTACAAGAAAATGTTCGTATTTTAAATTTTTTTTTGTAGTTTCAAGAAATGTTCTCACTTTCAATTGTGCTCTTATTTTTCTAAAACAAAGTTTGAGGGTCTGAAACATTGTTCACAAAAGGTTTGTGTTTAAAAAAATATGTTCACAGATTTTGAAAATGTTTGGGTTTAAAAAAAATTACTTTGTGAAACAGAAATTCACATACGAAATTTCAAAAAAATAGATCGTTTTGGACTAGTGATGTTATGCACTCGCAGGAGCTTGTGTGTTAGATCCGCGCACCCATTTATGTATTTGTGAATTGGTGTTAAAGTGTTGCCGCTTTCACTAATTCTTTAGGCGTGGTAGTCTGTAGCACTTGAGTTAGGCAGCCGAAGTGCCTAGCAGCGGTTGGAATTATAGGGCTGGTCGTGAGTTCGATACCCATATAGGGCGTAATTTTTGTTGATTTTCCAGCGCAAATGGGCCGGCCCAGGTTAGCTGTGCCTGTGCCGTATTCCAGCGTAGAGGAGGTCCTCCTACGTACAAAACTGGATACGATTTGTCAAAAGTCTAAATTACCCTTTATACGCTTTGTGAAGGGGGTGTACTGAAGCATTCCTCCTAGAACAAATCAAAGATATATGGCGCACCATAGTTTGAAGGTTAATTAGGCTTAGCTAGAAAATCCAGTCCGAGATGTAAAAGGATTGGACTCTATTATTTTATGTTTCTTTTTCCTTAATATGGATATGTGCTTGCGTGAGGGGCCTTAGGCCAGGTTTAGTCAGATTACTTAAAGGCATGCTGCGGCCATGTAATAGTTAGGTTATTTTTTTAGATGAGTTAGACACTTTGTGTGTTTGCGGCCGTCGGCCATTATTGAGTTTAGAGAACTCTTGCGAAAAATCTTTACTGGCGTGTGACTTCCTACAACGCGACGCGTAGGATATTACAAGCCGAGCCTATACAGTTCGTTCATATTATTCCTTTGAATCGAGGGGTTGGCGTGTTGTTTCCGCGGGATTTGCGAACATCTTCGTAAACCTGCTACGATTATTTGCTGCGATGGAGTTTTGTGTCGTGAAAGATTGGGCCAACAACGGACCGACCCTCGTCTTAAGGTCCGCTCCTCATCACCCAACATCATATCTTCCTACTAATTCAACTTGGTCATTTGGATCCATCCACTTTAATCGAATCTGTGTTTCTTCCACATCCTCATCATAACTAGGACTCTCAAGAAATGTCAACACTTCCTCATTCTTGCCAACAATATCAACATTCATAAATGTCGCTTTGTCAACATAATGAATATCCACAATCCTCTCCATATAAAAAACAATGGGAACATAAGTACAACAAAGAAGAAAAGCAAAATATAACACATCGCATACAAATCCACTTAGAAAAAATGTGTTCATCCAAATTAAGCATTACCCAAACCCTAACCCTAATCCTAAATCCTAACATTAAGCATAACCCAAACCATAAGATTTGTTCGTCCACATCACAAATCAACACTATTGAGCAACCATACTCATTAGTAAACACTAGATGCTACCCCACGCGTTGCTGCAGGATGAACATGCATAGATACATGTTTATAGAATTATATGAAAAATCATCGAAGAGTATTGAGTAAGATGGGATTTATATAAATAAAAGAATTTTATAGGTGCCTGGTGGACTATTGTAGGTGCAAAATAAATCACATGCATAAGAAAGTAGAAAGGAACAGTAAGCATCCAAATAAACAAAGTGGTAATTTGCGCAGGGCATCTCCAAAAAATCAATATACAAAAAAGTCTTAACTCGGTTATGTCATCTCACAAAAAGTAATAAATGGGTAGCCATCAATGTTGATTGCTTTTGAAATACTTCGGAAATATTTCATTTGCTACATGGATGCATGCTAATGTTACATTTAGTTTTGAAACAAACAAAGGATTAAACTATTACAATTAATAGGTGAACAATAGACCACATCACGAACAGAAACAGTTCTAAAATTCAAAGCACCGACCCCAGCTTGTAGAGCCGGTTCTGCTCGGAGAAGCAACAAAAATGCATATCTATTGATCTTTTACCACATTTTTCTAGAAATAAATATGTTTATGAAAAAAGATTGATGAGAGAAAACAGAATCGCATAGATAATATGTCACAAAATAGATGGGCACAATAATAATTTACGTACCTTCTCCAAATTGGCAGGATGCAGCAAGCGAGAAATAAGTGTATCAAAAATGCAAAATCAAGATCAGTTAGGGTAACTAACAATAATATGCCAAACTATTAGCAAATAAAAAGGAAGCACATCCATTCATTGTACGTAAGTAATGTATTTCGATACCTAAGTTCATTTCATGAGTCAATTAATAAGCGAAGGAAATAGCATGTGAAATTTTAACAAATTTAAGGGAGGCTTATATCGAATTTTGATGCATCTACATCTATCATAAACTCCAGTAGTGCATATGGATCAATGGCGGCTTCCGCTACAGCTTCATCCTGAAGGAACGTCGGCACCTCCTGTGCACGATGGGGGCGACTACGGGGGCGACGGCCGGAACACAGCCCTCCCGCTCCGGACGAGTTGGGGGGCGGTTTTGGGCCCTCGCTGACGCCGATGAGGGAGATGCAGACGGAGATCCGGACTCGACTCCAGCATCCCCACCGTCGCCGACGGCTTCCGATTTCATTTGCGAACTATTTCAGTCTGGGTATGACGAAGATGAGGTTGTGACGTCCATTGACAAGATCTTGCCTGTTGATGATCCAGCCAGGGTAGGACTACACGAGGGAGAGAAGAAGGAGATGGTCCGGCGGGTCGTTCATCGGCGTACGGCGGCGACTGCGATCAGGCCATGGAAGGGCCCTCTTCCCAAGGTAAGTTTACCAAGCTTAACTGTCTTTGATTTGATACGGCCGGATTCATGTGAGGTAGTTACTAGGAGAAAGGGGACTCGCCGGACGGCACCTGCGCCGGCGCCGGCGCCGGCCGCGGCGTTTTCACCGGATATGCCGGCGATCGGGATCGCGGCCGATCGTCAGGCTCGTTTGAATTGCCTTCTCGAACGGTATGGGCCGAGTCAGGCAGTGTCTGGGCCGCTATTGGATGGGCTGAGGTTAACTGGGTATGAGGCCCAGGTTGAACCGGTGCTATCACATATTGGTGCCGACGCTCGCACGATCGAGGATGATCGATGCAATTCTCCTGAGCAGCCGCCGCGCGCTAGGTTTCGTCATTGCAGGGTAACGCCGGGGTTTCCCTCGTGTGGAACTGGTCGTGCTGCCCGGATCCTCCCGCTTCTCGCCATGGCCGGCCGAGCCGGTGCGCCTCCAGTGAAGAAGCCGGCTTTGGCTGCGGCTGGTCGCGGCACTGCAGCTCCGCCGGTTGCTGGTGGTGGACGAGGGGTGGCCCCAATTGCTGCTTCAGCCGGTCGCGGTGCCGCAGCGCTGCCAGACCCTGCCCCGCAGATGGTGGCCGCGGGTCGCGGAGGTGCCATGGGCCGCGGCGGAGTTCAGCTGGGCCAGAAGACACCGGCATTGGCCCCCGCTGCCATGGCTGCTGCGGGCCGGGGCGGGGCTGGTCCGACTAAGGCCACGGGACGAGGTGGGGTTGCGCCTGGGTCACGGCCACCACAGCCCAGACCGTCCGTCCAGGCTCAGATGCCCGTCCATCAGCCGCGGGCCACGCCGCCGCCTCACCATGTCACAAGGCCGATGCAGAAGCAATTTGGAACGGTGCAGGTGCAGTCACAGTCACCTCAGTCAGGTGCCGGAGGGGCGGGTTTACCTCATGGCCCAGTCAACAATGCTGCTAGCGAACCGCCCTGGGGTCATTAGGGTGATGATGGGTATGATGCTTATGGTGAAGGCCAGCACCGAGGGTCGTCGTCGACTGGTAGCGGTAGGGGTTACGTGTGGCAAAGCGATGGTACAGCTGACCGACCTTTCTACGGCCCTCCGGGTGGCTTTGTCGAGGGGGCTTCTGGTCCCGATCATAGGCAACGAGGCGGGTACCGGAGTCACCGTGGCCGTGGGGGGCGAGGTGGCAGGTACCGGCAACGTCATCCTCCCACGCCTGTTGCCACTGAGCAGATGGATTCAGCGGCGGCGGCAGATGCCGGTCACACTCCGGATTAGGCCGGTCAGACCATGGAGGTGATCACCACGCTCGATACCACTGGGACTTCTGCGACAGGTTCGGTCGAGGCAGAGATGGCAGACACAGATAGGGCGTCTAAGTGGGCCCGTAAGAAGGAGAAGATGTTGTGCTATTGCTGCGGAGAGAAGGGTCATTTCATTGCGGAATGCGTCACTGAGCTCTGTGATACCTGCAGCAAGCCGGCGCATGATACGAGGGAGTGCCCGATTTTGCTTGATCAGATGCCGACCATTACGATCTATGGTTTATACTGTGCAGAGCTGATGTTCTTTGAGTCTACTAGCGCGCGTGAGATCCCAGAGGAGACCCAGAGCATGACAACGGGTATTGTCAAAGTTACCAAATGTGATGTCACTGAGACTCAGATAGTGCAGCGGCTTATGGAGTTGGTTCCAGGGGACTACCATTGGGAGCTTGTCAGTTTTCAGGGTAATAGGTATAAAGTGGATTTCCCTTCTGTTGAGGACTTGCAGAGACTTCTGAGTTTCGGGTTGTGCCGAGTGCCTGGCACAGAATGCATACTCGAGTTCCATGAGTGGAAGAGGGTCGAGCTAGAGGGCAAGCCTCTTACTAAGATGTGGTTACGTTTCTCTGGGGCTCCCTCGAAGCCGATGCAGGATGCTCGTGTTGTTGCTAGCCTTGGTATTTTGGTTGGGAAAACAGAGCGAGTGGACATGGCCTACACCCGAGCTCATGGGGTGGCTCGTTTGTTGGTGAGTGTTAGGGATATTGAGTTTGTGCCTGATGTGGTCTCGTGGACATATCGAGGTGCAATCTACGCACTCGATATTGAGTTTGAGGATACTGAGCTTTTTGCTGGGGTCGTCAATGGGTCAGATACAGATATGCACGAGGGAGATGATAGTTCGGCGGCCAAGGAGGCACCGGGGGCTGCATCTGGGCGTGAGATGGCCAACGGTTCGGGGCCCGTTGTTCATATATTCAAGGATGGGACAGTACCGTCCCCCTCAGTGCCGATGAATGCGCTGAGATTTGGGTCATTCGAGCCATCTTCTGCTCCTCCCAGGCTCTGGAGTGACCGGATTGAGACCGATGATGTTCTGGAGCGGTCGCTCCCTCCGCTGGATTTGGATGTTGCTGAGGACCCAGTGCCAGAGGAACCGGAGGTGTCGGTTTCTCTGACGACCTCGGCTGTTGGAAGGGGGGAGGATCCTCGGCAGGTGGCCCCTCGCTCTCCCCTTCTGACCGCGGTCTCTCCGACGGGGGAGGTTGATCTCAGGGAAGGGGGCCATGGGCAGCTAGCTGTGGCTCTTTCTCCTCCCTCGGCGGTTTCTGAAGCCGCACAACCCGTGGAGCGGGCCAATATGGGTGGGGAGTCCGGGCAGGCGGCCCGTGTATTCCTCTCTCCCGGGGCGTCCGAGCCCCAAGGTGGTGCGTTGACGGGGCCTTTGAGTCCGTCTACGGCCGGGTGTGGGGGTGGCGGTCCGGGGCAGGCGGCCTCAGCCCCCTCATCTCCGGCGCCGGCAGGAGGAGCGCTCGGGCAGGCGGCCCTCGCGTCCCCCTATCCAGGACCTCCGGCGGCCCAGGAGCACGATTTGCGACACGTGTCTGAGGGGACTGGGAGTCCACTGCCGACTACTCCGGTAACTCTGCCTGACCCTTTGTGGGATGCGGCGACAGGTTTTACTCGGGAGGACATGATTACTTTTGGTGGGATCCCAGACCCGGTCTCTGAGGGACGACGGATGAGCATTCGTCTCCAGGAGAACCCGGACGTTGATGATATGCAGCAGAGGTGCGCTATGTGGGCGGCCAAGCTTCGTGACATTGAAGTCACAACTGGTATGTCTGTCAACGTTTCTAATTCAATTTTACATTATTCACCTGCGGAGATTATTCATAATGCAAACCAACTAGGAGTTTCACTTGGAAATAATGATAGTGAAATTGCCAATTCGGTTAATGATTTCCTAGATTTGGAGGCGGAGCGTGCATTAGAGACAATTCGTAACCTAGCTGCGGTAAAACCCATGAACGATGCTGAGTTTGATGCGTTAGGGGTTAGAGTGCTCGATAATCTTTGTGTGGATCTTGCACCATCCAATCCGGCGGAGGAAGAGGATGCAACTCTAGAGGACATATCTAGACCCACTGTGCCCGGTTATGAGGACCGGACGGAGGATCAAAGTAGACCCAAACGCAAGTGGAGGCGGAAGATTTATCCCACTTATGCGGTTCGTCGGAGTGCTAGGATTCAGACTACAAAAAAATTTCATGATGAAATATGAAAGGAATCTTTTGGAATAGCAGAGGTCTGAAAGACTTGGGTAAAAGAAGGTTTCTTGCTGAGGCATCTTTAGAGCATCGATTAGATTTTGTTGCTCTCTTGGAAACTGGTCGTGAGAACTTTGCACCCCAGTTTCTTACCTCTCTTGTGGGCGGTGTTGACTTTGATTGGCATTGCCTTCCTCCGCGAGGAAGATCGGGTGGGATCTTACTTGGGGTGAGATGCAACTCGCTAGAAGTCCGCAACGTAGTGATGGGTGACTTTGCGGTCAAGTTTCGAGTCAGGTCTAAAGCTGATGGTTTTAACTGGGCTTTGGTGGCAGTATATGGTGCCGCACAGCCAGAGCTTAAACCGGAGTTTTTGGCAGACCTTGTTCGAATCTGCGGGTCTGAGCAGCTTCCAATTTTGGTTGGGGGTGACTTTAATATCATTAGGAGGAGAGAGGAGAAGAACAACAATAATTTTGACGGCAGGTGGTCGTTTATGTTCAACACTATTATTGAAAGCTTGGATCTGAGAGAGATAGAGCTTTCTGGTAGAAAGTTTACCTGGGCTAATGCTATGCCAAACCCGACGTATGAAAAGCTTGATCGAGTTCTCGCGAGCGTTGAGTGGGAACAGAAGTACCCTCTCGTAACGGTACAAGCCCTCTCGCGTGGAATATCAGATCACACTCCTCTGTTCCTGGACTCGGGGGAGCCGAACCACATGGGAAATAAAAATACCTTTTCTTTCGAGATGGCCTGGTTTGAACGCGAAGGTTTCTTGGACCTGATTGCCAGGGAATGGGCTAAGGGGGCAGGAGGTAGGACTTTGATCGAACGTTGGCAGAATAAGATTAGGCATTTGAGAAGTTTCTTAAGAGGATGGGCTAAACACCTTAGTGGGGAGTATAAGATTGAAAAGGATAGGCTCCTTTCCCTTATTCAGACCCTTGACATACAGGCTGAATCCACGATCTTGCAGCCAGCAGAGCTTCAGGTTAAAATCGAGGCGGAGAAGAGGTTGAAAGAACTTCTTCGCGAAGAAGAATTAAAGTGGGCATTACGGGCTAAGGTCCGCAAAGTTGTCCAAGGGGACGCGAATACCCAATTCTTCCACTTAATTGCAATGGCAAACATAGAAAGAAGAGAATCTTTCAGCTTGAGCAAGACGAAGGTACTATTCTAGGACAGGACAACCTAAAAACTTATATAACTGAATATTACAAGCAGTTATTTGGACCTCCCGAGGATAGCTATGTGTCCCTCGATGAGTCCAGGATTGAGGATGTGCCTCAACTATCAGCAGCCGACAATGATATTTTGGTTGCTCCGTTCTTAGAGAAAGAGGTGTTTGATGCTATTGCACAGATGAAAAACAATAAGGCTCCCGGACCGGATGGTTTCCCGGCTGAGTTTTACAAGAAGTGCTGGCACATTATTAAGGGGGATTTGTTACCTATGTTCCATGATCTGTTCTCTGGACAGCTTCATTTATTTCACTTGAATTTTGGAACTATCACATTACTTCCTAAGAAAACGGAGGCTGTGAGAATAGAGCAGTTCAGGCCGATCTGCCTTCTTAATGTTAGTTTCAAAATCTTCACCAAGGTCGGGACTAATAGGCTTACACAGATTGCGCATTCTGTGGTACAGCAGTCCCAAACTGCTTTCATGCCGGATAGAAACATCCTCGAAGGGGTGGTTGTCCTTCATGAAACGCTCCATGAAATCCATTCTAAAAAACTAGATGGAGTAGTTTTTAAGGTGGATTTCGAGAAAGCGTACAATAAAGTCAAATGGACATTCCTCCAACAGGCATTGCGTATGAAAGGTTTCGATGAAGCCTGGCGTCGCCAGGTTACATCGTTTACGCAAAAAGGAAGTGTTGGAATTAAGGTGAATGACGATATTGGTCATTACTTCCAGACACATAAAGGCCTAAGACAAGGAGATCCGATGTCCCCTATCCTGTTTAACATTGTGGTTGATATGTTAGCACTTATGATAGGAAGGGCTAAGGAGAATGGTCAAGTTGGTGGCTTGGTACCTCATCTTGTTGATGGAGGGGTATCCATTCTTCAGTACGCTGATGATACAATCATCTTTATGGAGCATGACTTGGCCAAGGCGAGAAATATGAAGCTGTTGTTATGCCTTTTCGAACAATTGACCGGGCTTAAGATTAACTTTCACAAGAGTGAATTGTTCTGCTTTGGAAATGCCAAGGAAGAACAAGAGGCTTATAGGCAATTGTTTGGGTGTGATTTGGGGGAGTCCTTTTTCTTACCTAGGAATACCAATCCACCACCGTAAGCTGACAAACAGAGAATGGAAGTGCATCGAAGACCGATTTGAAAACAAACTGAGTTGCTGGAAGGGCAAGCTCATGTCATACGGAGGCCGACTCATTTTGATTAATTCGGTGCTCACGAGTATGCCTATGTTTCTCTTATCGTTCTTTCAAGTCCCAGTTGGAATCAGGAAAAGACTGGACTTTTATCGATCACGTTTCTTCTAGCAGGGTGATGAACTAAAAAGAAAGTACCGGCTAGCTAAATGGGATATCATCTGTAGACCGAAATACCAAGGGGGGCTTGGTATTGAGAATCTCGAAGTTAAGAACATATGCCTTCTTAGTAAGTGGTTGTGGAAGCTATCCCATGAGACTGATGCCACATGGGCGCAAATACTTCGTAGCAAATACCTTCAGACCAAAACCTTGTCAGAAGTGACAGTTAGGCCGACCGACTCGCCTTTCTGGAAAGGACTAATGAAAGTCAAACAATCCTTGTTTAATAGGGCAAAGTTTATTATTGGCAACGGTGCTAGTACACGGTTCTGGGAGGATACTTGGCTCGGAGAGACACCTTTGGCCATTCAATACCCGTCTTTATATCATATTGTTCAACGTCGCGAGGTGTTCGTTGCAATCATATTTCAATCTATCCCCCTTAATATTCAGTTTAGACGGTCGCTAGCGGGCAATCGTTGGGAAGAATGGCTCCGTCTAGTTAGGAGGCTGATGGAGGTTCAGCTGTCCCAACAACCAGATGAATTACGCTGGAAGCTAACTAGGTCTGGAGTATTCACAGTTAAATCAATGTATATTGATGTAATGAATTCGAGCTTCATCCCTACCTCCAAGCATGTTTGGGCTATCAAAGTTCCTTTGAAAATAAAAGTGTTTATGTGGTTTGTCCATAAACAAGTCATTTTAACCAAGGACAATCTAACAAAGCGTAATTGGACAGGATCTACTAGGTGTAGTTTCTGTGATCGGGATGAGACAATTAAGCACCTGTTTCTTGATTGCCCGTTGGCCAGAGTTCTTTGGCGCACCATCCACATTGCTTTCAATATTACTCCACCGAATTCTGTTAACACGTTATTTGGGATATGACTTAATGGGATTGAGCCTGACTTAGCGAGACATATTCGTGTGGGAGTATGCACTTTATTATGGACTATCTAGAATTGCAGAAATGATTTGGTTTTTAACAGAACATCACGATTTCATTTTATGCAGGTTATCTTCAGAGCCACGACATTGATCCGTTCGTGGTCGCTACTCACTCCGATGGAGGCCAGGGAGCATTTGGTTACTGGATCTATCCGCTGGGAGATGGTAGCTCGGGATATCTTCAACCGGTTTAGATGGCGGTCATGTAATAGGATAGGCAATTAGTTTACCTATCTTGCTTTAGCCAGCCGGTTGTGGCGCCCCTGTTTTGGCTAGTTTGCGTCTCTAGCCTATTTGGCTCTGAGTGAGCTTTTGTTTCAGTTCGAGACTTTGAGACCTTGTTACAACCTTATTTATTTGTTTTAATAAGATGGCCGTATGCATCGTTCTGATGCAGAGGCCGGGGTAACCCCCTTTTCGAAAAAAATGGATCAATGGCTTAAAATTCCAGCTTTTATATAATAACCTAATAGGTAAAACACTTGTACACAACCTGTTAGATGAAGCAAATTGCAAACTTTCATACTAATAGCTGCACAAACATCAGAATTCCAATTTGGGAGGAATAGGTGCACCTCAGTGAATATAACATAGCATAACCTGCAACAAATATCGTAAAGTGAAAAGCTTAACTGGGGTGGAAGAAAATTCAAGCTACCGCCAAAGTAAATCCTATCCAGATGCAAGAAAAGATGCATTACTATTTACTAATACATATATAACAGAACCTGCATGACAATTTTGGCAACTCCTTGGTAGGAATTAGTTATACATCAATACTAATTCTGAAATGGCATGAGAAATTCAGAGTCGTATATAATACATTAGCAGTCAAACACTTGTGTAAGGCAATAGAAAAGAAAGAATGATCAAAATCTGTATAATCTGAAAGAATATCTGCTACCTTATGTCCAAGTGAAAGAGTATCGTCATGAATTCCATGAGGGAGCACATGGAGTTGATATCCTAGATTGGAGAGTGTTGAGGGTGTGCGACATGGATGAACAGATGGTGCAGAATGCGGAGTATGGCCTGAAAGGTGAACACAAAGGCAGAAATGGAATGACCAACCACCCAGAAGCATGACAACGATGTTATTCAAATAGAAGCGCGGAGGTGCTCACCTGGTAAGAGGATGTGCTTGTAATGACCTGAACTCTAGCAAGGAATTGTTAGCCGCAGGAGGGGAATTTTGGGTGAGAGGAGGAAGAAGGGGTAGGTGAGGGAGAGACGAAAAGGGGATGGGGAATCAGTTATCTCTCCATTCATGCCTATCTCACCAGTACACAGGGGATTAAGTACCCAACACGCATGCACGCTGCGGGCCACAGACGGCCCAGTCAGCCATGGGCTCAGCCCAACCCATAATACTCGTCTCTCCCTAACCAGTCCACTGATGCAGTAGCATCAGGTGTGACATGCTCCCCTCCTTGAGCAGAAGCAACATCATCCCAGCAAGGAGCCGTCGGGTACCGATGATGCAGCACTGTGTAGTCCTCCCATGTAGCGGAGTCTGGTGATAGAGACGACCATTGGACACGGACTTGTACGATGGATGTGATCCCCTTCTTGACCATGCGTTGATCCAGGATTGCCACCGGCTGCAGAGGTGCGGCAGAGAGGTCAGGAGCGCGCGGCAGCTCGGCGAAGACAGGTGTGTAGTCCGGCGTGAAGGGCTTCAGCTGGGAGACATGGAACACCAGGTGGATGCGGTTTCCCGGTGGTAGTGCCAGTTTGTACGCCATGGTGCCCACACGTTGCTCGATGGTGAAGGGACTGAAGAATTTGTACGCCAGCTTGGGGCACAGGCGGTTAGCTACCGTGGATTGGACATATGGCTGGAGCTTGAGGAGTACCTGATCACCCGTGACAAAAGAGCGCTCAGTGCGATTCTTGTCTGCCTTCTGCTTGCATCTGTTCTGGGCACGCACCAGCTGCGCGCGGAGTCGATCATTGTGCTTGACCCAATCCAGTTCTTCGCATGCTTCCTCTGGCAGGTGCGCCCCAATCGATGGCAGGCCGCCTAGGTTCGGTTCTTTGCCATACAGGGCTTGAAATGGAGATGTATTGAGTGACGAGTGATGTGAAGTATTATACCAGAATTCTGCCGTGGGAAGCCACTTGCGCCAGTGCTTCGGGGTGTCATGAACAGCACACTGAAGGTACATTTCCAAACATTGATTTACCCGCTCATTTTGTTCGTCCGTTTGAGGATGATAAGCAGTTGAGTAACTGAGCTTGGTGCCATCCGCGTCCAACAGGGCACGCCACATGTTGCTTGTGAATATTTTGTCACGATCTGAGATGATGGTCAGAGGAACTCCGTGCAGTTTGATAATGTTATCCCAGAAGGCACGGGCCACGGAGGCTGCTGTGAACGGGTGACGGAGGGGTACAAAATGAGCATACTTGGTGAAGCGGTCAACGACAACCATGATCACTTCATAGCCCTCGGACGTTGGAGGCCCTTGATAAAATCCATGGTGAGGTCTTGTGTAACACCCACGATGCGGCTATATCTCCCACGTGTCGGAGCACGACTTAGAGGCATAACTGCATTGTAGGCAATGTCGCAAGAGAGGTAATCTTTACACTTCCCATGTACTGAATAAGGAAAGAGGTACATAGTTCGGCTTACACTCGCCACGTCACACAATAGCATAAATATATCATTACAATCATCCAGATACAATCAAGGTCCGACTACGTAACCAAAATAAATACAACCCCAAATGCATAATGTCCCCGATCGCCCCAACTGGGCTCCACTACTGATCGTCTGGAAAGGAAACGTAGTATCGTCCTGAGTCCTCATCGAACTCCCACTTGAGCTCAGTCGAATCTCCTGGAATGGTATCATCGGTCCTTGCATCTGGTTTTGGAAGTAAACCATGAGTCACGGGGACTCAACAATCTCACACCCTCGCGATCAATACTATTTAAGCTTATAGGTAGGTAAAAGGTATGAGGTGGAGCTGCAGCAAGCACTAGCATCTATGGTGGCTAACATACGCGATTGAGAGCGAGAAGAGAAGGCAAGGCACGGTCGAGAAACTATGATCAAGAAGTGATCCTAGAACAACCTACGTTCAAGCATAACACGAGACCGTGTTCTCTTCCCGGACTCCACCGAAAAGAGACCATCACGGCCACACACTCTGTTGATTCATTTTTAATTAAGTTAAGTTTCTGGTTTGCTACAACTAGACATTAACAAATTCCCATCTACCCATAACCGCGGGCACGGCTTTCGAAAGTTCAAAACCCTGCAGGGGTGTCCCAACTTGCCCATCACAAGCTCTCACGGTCAACGAAGGATATTCCTTCTCCCAGGACGACCCGATCAGACTTGGAATCCCGGTTACAAGACATCTCGACAATGGTAAAACAAATCTAGCAAGACCACCCACTGTGCCGACAAATCCCGATAGGAGCTGCACATATCTCGTTCTTAGGGTACACCAAATGAACACTACGTACAACTAAAACCAACCCTCGAGTTTCCCCGAGGTGGCGCTGCAAGTGGCTCTGTTTTGCACCAACACTCAAAGGAGCACTAGCCCGGGGGTTTAAAATAAAGATGACCCTAGAGTCCGCGGAACCCAAGGGAAAAATAGGCTAGGTGGAAAATGGTAAAACCAAGGTTGGGCCTTGCTGGAGGAGTTTTATTCAAGGCGAACTGTCAAGGGGTTCCCGTTATAACCCAACCGCGTAAGGAACGCAAAATCAAGGAGCATAACACCGGTATGACGGAAATTAGGGCGGCAAGAGTGGAACAAAACACCAGGCATAAGGCCGAGCCTTCCACCCTTTACCAAGTATATAGGTGCATTAAAGTAAACAAGATATAAAAGTGATATCCCAACAATAAACATGTTTCAACAAGGAACAAACTCCAATCTTCACCTGCAACTAGCAACGCTATAAGAGGGGCTGAGCAAACCGGTAACATAGCCAAACAACGGTTTGCTAGGACAAGGTGGGTTAGAGGTTTGACATGGCAATATGGGAGGCATGATAAGCAAGTGGTAGGTATCGTAGCATAGGCATAGCAAAAGAGCGAGCATCTAACAAGCAAAGATAGAAGTGATTTCGAGGGTATGGTCATCTTGCCTGCAAAGTTCTCTGAGTTGACGTAAACTTGATCCTCGTAAACGTTCTCAATGGGTTCCTCGATCAAGTACTCGTCTCCCGGCTTTACCCAAAACAAGAACACAAGCAAAGGGAGACACAATCAACCATGGTGCAATGCACAAACAACATGATGCAAAACATGGCATGATATGCGGGATGTGATATGCAATGCATATGCGTGCTTCGGAAAGGAAAGATTGAACCAGGCCTCAACTTGGAAAACCAAGGGTGCCGCTGGAAAGATGAGTTGATTTCGGTCGAAATCGATATAAAGATCACCGGAAACGAATGCACGGTTTGCAAATGGCAACCAAAACAATAATGGCACAAACCTGCGATTAACAACATGAGGCCAACTAAATGCATCAAGAACAACAAGCTACTGCACTCTAACATAACAACAAAACACATGGCAATGATCCACTCAAGATGCTTAACAAAAGATGAACAGTGAGCTATGGCTAATTCACACAATAGTAGGTTCAAACAAGCATGGCAAAAGTGCAAAAGATAAGAGGTTCACAGACTTAGTGAAAATAACAACATGGTAGGATTTAACATCAGGAAGCAATGTTTAGAGCAAGATAACAACATGCTACAGGAACATATCATGGCAAAGCAAAGCATGGCATGAAACTATACAAAGCATATAACAAAAGTCCCTTACTGACCATGAGCCAAAAGCGATCAGAAAATACAATGGCAACCATGTGAACATAGCAAGTTTCGTTTATAGATTCAGACTTAGCAGAAAACTGGAACATGGCAAAACAGATTCACGTAGGCATGTTTGCGAGCTCGATGCACTCATCACAAGGCATTGCATGACAAACTAAGCACACACCCAGTAAGTAGACATGATAAATAAGCTAACCATGGCAAGAACAACCTCATAGCATGCAAGGATAAACTATAACAACCTCGGCAAAATTGCTTAACATGTAAACAATCTGCCATGAACATTTTATAGCAAAAGTAGAGCAAGATTGAGTCATGCTAGGGTGCTCCATAAATGCAAACAACGACATGGATGGATAGAGCATAACAATATCTCAAAATCATCCTTACTGAACATGCTCAAAAGAGGCATGGATCACTCTGTAACAACATGAATACATGGCATAAAAATATTAATAGGGAAATGACTTAGAAGAATTCTAAGTCCCTGAAATCAGCAACATCATGAGAGCTACTTTGCATGCTTGTGCTAGTCACCAGAAAGATCACAAAAATACATGGCATACACCCCTGTAAAGATGGCATGGCATACTTCCAAACTCATGTAGGGCTCAAGTTCATAGGAGGCACACTTAAAACATGGCAAAAATGACAAATGTCCAAATTCTGATAAGAATCTGAAACTAACATCACATAGCACTCTTGCAACAGCATTTAGGGCATCAATATGAACTCAAATGAACATGGTGCAATGGGATGAAATGAAGTACACATCGAGACGAACAATTTGATATGCTACACGCCCAAAACGGAGCCACGGGTGCAAAGATATGATGCGATGAAGTATGCATAAAAATATGAACAGGGCCGAGGACTTAGTGAAAATTAGACCTCTCGGGATCTAGATGTGCACGGATACCGAGGATGGCCGGGGTTCGCCGGAGTGGACGCCGGAGAGGAGGGAGATGGCAGATCCGGGGTCTCCTTTCCCGGATCTGGCCAGAGCTGGGCCGGGGAGGCACGGGGCGGCGAGCTCGGCCTGCTCCGGCGAGCTTCAAGGCAGCGGCGGGGAAGCAGGCGAGGCGGGGCGTGGTGGCCGGCGAGGTGCGGCGAGGTGCGCCGGCGCGGGTGAGGGAGCGGGGCGGCGCTGCGAGGGAACCGGGCGGCGCGGGCTAGGGAGCCGGGTGGCGGCGCGCAGGCCGGTAGGGCCCGATCCGGGCTCTCCGGGCCAGCGGCTGAGAGGACGGCGGCGGGACACGTGTCAGCGCAGGAGTGGCGGCAGCGATTTGTCCGGCGGCGGGCGGACACGCCGGCCGCGTGGAGGGGAGAGAGATCTAGGGTTTGATCCGAAATTTCAGGGGAGATGCCTATTTATACACGGTTTTCGGCCACGCGATCGTGATCGAATGACCGAGATGACGGAGGGGGGTTTAGGTGGGTTTTGGGCCACTTTGGAGAGGTGTTGGGCTGCAACACACACGAGGCCTTTACGGTTCCTCGGTTAACCGTTGGAGTATCAAACGAAGCCCAAATGGCACGAAACTTGATAGGCGGTCTACCGGTAGTAAACCAAGGCCGCTTGGCAAGTCTCGGTCCAATCCGAGAAAGTTTAACACCCGCACACAAAAAGAGGTAAAAGGGACACTGGAGGACATAGGAGCGCCAGAATGCAAAACAGACAACTGGGAAAATGCTTGGATGCATGAGACGAACACGTATGCAAATGCGATGCACATGATGACATGATATGAGATGCATGACAAAGACAAAAGCAACACGGAGACAAAAAGCCAACACCGAGGAATCTCATAACTTAGTGCCGGAAATGGCAAGAGTTGGAATACAATTATGGTAGGTTACACATGGGGCGTTACAACACTCCACCACTACGAAAGGATCTCGTCCCGAGATCTAGGACTGGAAAAACTCTGGGTATTCGGAACGGAGGTGGTCCTCACGTTCCCAGGTGGCTTCACAGTCGGAATGATGTGACCACTTTACTTTCAGGAATTTGATAGACTTGTTGCGAGTCTTGCGCTCAGTTTCTTCAAGAATAGCAACGGGGTGCTCATGATAAGACAAGTCTTCTTGGATATCAATCTCTTCGAAGTTGATGGTGCGGTCAGGAGTCTTGAAACACCTGCGGAGTTGAGATACGTGAAACACGTCGTGCATGTTTGCAAAGTTGGTTGGAAGCTCAAGTTGATAGGCGAGATCACCTCTTTTACCAATGATCTTGAAAGGACCCACGTATCTGGGGGCAAGCTTCCCTTTGATACCGAAGCGACGAGTACCTTTCATTGGAGAGACACGGAGGTAGACATGGTCTTCGATCTCGAAAGCCAAGTCACGATGCTTGCTATCATAGTAACTCTTCTGGCGCGATTGCGCGGCTTTGAGATTTTCACGAATGACTTTGCACATTTCTTCAGCCTCTGTGATCAAGTCATTGCCAAGAAGTTGACGTTCACCAGTCTCTGACCAGTTAAGAGGAGTACGGCACTTTCTGCCATAGAGAATCTCGAATGGGGCCTTGCCCGAACTCGCTTGGAAGTTGTTGTTGTAGCAGAACTCAGCATATGCAAGACAATCTTCCCACTTCATACCGATAGAAATGACACAAGCCCTGAGCATATCATCAAGAATCTGATTGACTCGCTCGACTTGGCCACTAGTTTGAGGATGAAAAGTTGTGCTGAAGCGAATATTGGTGCCCATGGCCTTCTGAAAGGAATCCCAAAACTTAGAGGTAAAGATGCTACCACGATCTGAAGATATCAACTGCGGAATGTCGTGCAGAGAGACAATCCTGGAGGTATATGTTGGGGAACGTAGCAATTTCAAAAAAATTCCTACGCACACGCAAGATCATGGTGATGCATAGCAACGAAAGGGGAGAGTGTTGTGTACGTACCCTCGTAGACCGAAAGGCGGAAGCGTTAGCACAACGCGGTTGATGTAGTCGTACATCTTCACGGCCCGACCGATCAAGCACCGAAACTACGGCACCTCCAAGTTCTAGCACACGTTCAGCTCGATGACGATCCCCGGACTCCGATCCAGCAGAATGTCGGGGAAGAGTTCCGTCAGCACGACGGTGTGGTGACGATCTTGATGTTCTACTGTCGCAGGGCTTCGCCTAAGCACCACTACAATATTATCGAGGACTATGGTGGAGGGGGGCACCGCACACGGCTAAGATATTAATGATCAACTGTTGTGTCTCTGGGGTTCCCCCTTGCCCCCGTATATAAAGGAGCAAGGGAGGGAGGCGGCCATCCTAGGAGGAGGGCACGCCAAGGGGGGTAGGACTCCTCCTTCCCTTGTTGGAGTAGGAGAGAAGGAAAGAGGGGGAGAGGAACAAGGGAAAGTGGGCTGCACCCCTTGTCCAATTCGGACCAGAGGGGGGGCGCGCGCCTCCTTCCTTTTGGCCTCTCTCCTCTATTCCCGTATGGCCCAATAAGGCCCATATACTCCCGGCGAATAACCGTAACTGTCCGGTACTCTGAAAAATACCCGAATCACTCGGAACCTTTCCGATGTCCGAATATAGTCGTCCAATATATCGGTCTTTACGTCTCGACCATTTCGAGACTCCTCGTCATGTCCTCGATCTCATCCAGGACTCCGAACTACCTTCGGTACATCAAATCACATAAACTCATAATACAATCGTCATCGAAACTTTAAGCGTGCAGACCCTACGGGTTTGAGAACTATGTAGACATGACCGAGACATGTCTCCGGTCAATAACCAATAGCGGAACCTGGATGCTCATATTGGCTCCCACATATTCTACGAAGATCTTTATCGGTCAGACCGCATAACAACATACGTTGTTCCCTTTGTCATCGGTATGTTACTTGCCCGAGATTCGATCGTCGGTATCTCAATACCTAGTTCAATCTCGTTATCGGCAAGTCTCTTTACTCGTTCCGTAATACATCATCCCGCAACTAACTCATTAGTTGCAATGCTTGCAAGGCTTAAGTGATGTGCATTACCGAGAGGGCCCAGAGATACCTCTCCGACAATCGGAGTGACAAATCCTAATCTCAAAATACGCCAACCCAACAAGTACCTTCGGAGACACCTATAGAGCACCTTTATAATCACCCAGTTACGTTTTGACGTTTGGTAGCACACAAAGTGTTCCTCTGGTAAACGGGAGTTGCATAATCTCATAGTCATAGGAACATGTATAAGTCATGAAGAAAGCAATAGCAACAAACTAAACGATCAAGTGCTATGCTAACGGAATGGGTCAAGTCAATCACATCATTCTCCTAATGATGTGATCCCGTTAATCAAATGACAACTCATGTCTATGGTTAGGAAACATAACCATCTTTGATGAACGAGCTAGTCAAGTAGAGGCATACTAGTGACACTCTGTTTGTGTATGTATTCACACATGTATTATGTTTTCGGTTAATACAATTCTAGCATGAATAATAAACATTTATCATGATATAAGGAAATAAATAATAACTTTATTATTGCCTCTAGGGCATATTTCGTTCAGTCTCCCACTTGCACTAGAGTCAATAATCTAGTTCACATCGCCATGTGATTTAATACCAATAGTTCACATCACCATGTGATTAACACCCATAGTTCACATCGACATGTGGCCAACACCCAAAGGGTTTTCTAGAGTCAATAATCTAGTTTACATCGCTATGTGATTAACACCCAAATAGTACTAAGGTGTGATCATGTTTTGCTTGTGATATAAGTTTAGTCAACGGGTCTGCCACATTCAGATCCGTAAGTATTTTGCAAATTTCTATGTCAACAATGCTCTGCACGGAGCTACTCTAGCTAATTGCTCCCACTTTCAATATGTATCCAGATTGAGATTTAGAGTCATCTGGATCAGTGTCAAAAGTTGCATCGACGTAACCCTTTACGACGAACCTTTTTGTCACCTCCATAATCGAGAAACATATCCTTATTCCACTAAGGATAATTTTGACCGCTGTCCAATGATCTACTCCTAGATCACTATTGTACTCCCTTGCTAAAAATAGTGTAGGGTATACAATAGATCTGGTACACAGCATGGCATATTTTATAGAACCTATGGCCAAGGCATAGGAAATGACTTTCATTCTCTTTCTATCTTCTGTTGTGGTCGGGCTTTGAGTCTTACTCAGTTTCACACCTTGTAACACAGGCAAGAACTCTTTCTTTGACTGTTCCATTTTAAACTACTTCAAAATCTTTACAAGGTATGTACTCATTGAAAAACTTATCAAGCGTCTTGATCTATCTCTATAGATCTTGATGCTCAATATGTAAGCAGCTTCCTCGAGGTCTTTCTTTGAAAAACTCCTTTCAAACACTCCTTTATGCTTTGCAGAATAATTCTACATTATCTCCGATCAACAATATGTCATTCACATATACTTATCAAAATGATGTAGTGCTCCCACTCACTTTCTTGTAAATACAGGCTTCACCGCAAGTTTGTATAAAACTATATGCTTTGATCAACTTATCAAAGCGTGTATTCCAACTCCGAGATGCTTGCACCAGTCCATAGATGGATCGCTGGAGCTTGCATATTTTGTTAGTACCTTTAGGATTGACAAAACCTTCTGGTTGCATCATATACAACTCTTCTTTAATAAATCCATTAAAGAATGCAGTTTTGTTTATCCATTTGCTAGATTTCATAAAAAGCGGCAATTGCTAACATGATTCGGACATACTTAAGCATAGATACGAGTGAGAAACTCTCATCGTAGTCAACACCTTGAACTTGTCGAAAACCTTTTTGCGACAATTCTAGCTTTGTAGATAGTAACACTACTATCAGCGTCCGTCTTCCTCTTGAAGATCCATTTAATCTCAATGGCTCGCCGATCATTGGGCAAGTCAATCAAAGTCCATACTTTGTTCTCATACATGGATCACATCTCAGATTTCATGGCCTCAAGCCATTTCGCGGAATCTGGGCTCATCATTGCTTCCTCATAGTTCATAGGCTCGTCATGGTCAAGTAACATGACCTCTAGAACAGGATTACCGTACCACTCTGGTGCGGATCTCACTCTGGTTTACCTACAAGGTTCGGTAGTAACTTGATCTGAAGTTACATGATCATCATCATTAGCTTCCTCACTAATTGGTGTAGTAGTCATAGGAACAGATTTCTGTGATGAACTACTTTCCAATAAGGGAGCAGGTACAGTTACCTCATCAAGTTCTACTTTCCTCCCACTCACTTCTTTCGAGAGAAATTCCTTCTCTAGAAAGGATCCATTCTCAGGGATGAATATCTTGCCTTCGGATCTGTGATAAAAGGTGTACCCAACATTTTCTTTTGGGTATCCTATGAAGACGCACTTCTCCGATTTGGGTTTGAGCTTATCAAGTTGAAACTTTTTCACATAAGCATTACAACCTCAAACTTTAAGAAACGACAGCTTAGGTTTCTTGCCAAACCATAGTTCATACGGTGTCGTCTCAACGGAGTTAGATGGTGCCCTATTTAACGTGAATGTGGCTGTCTCTAATGCATAACCTCAAAACTATAGTGGTTAATCGGTAAGAAACATCATAGATTGCACTATATCCAATAATAGTACGGTTATGACGTTCGGACACACCATTACGCTGTTGTGTTCCAGGTGGCACGATTTTGTGAAACTATTCCACATTGTTTTAATTGAAGACCAAACTCGTAACTCAAATATTTGTCTCTGCGATCAGATCGTAGAAACTTTATTTTCTTGTCACGATGATTTTCCACTTCCTCTGAAGTTTTTTGAACTTTTCAAATGTTTCAGACTTATGTTTCATCAAGTAGATATACCCATATCTGCTCAAATCATCTATGAAGGTCAGAAAATAACGATACCCGCCGCGAGCCTCAACATTCATCGGACTGCATCATCAGTATGTATTATTTCCAATAAATCGGTTGTTTGCTTCATTGTTTCAGAGAACGGAGTCTTAGTCATCTTGCCCATGAGGCACGGTTCGCAAGCATCAACTGATTCATAATCAAGTGATTCCAAAAGCCCATCGGCATGGATTTTCTTCATGCACTTTACACCAATATGACCTAAACGGCAGTGCCACAAATAAGTTGCACTATCATTATTAACTTTGCATCTTTTGGCTTCAATATTATGAGAATGTGTATCACCACGATCGAGATCCAACAAACCATTTTCATTGGGTGTATGACCATAGAAGGTTTTATTCATGTAAACAGAACAACAATTATTCTCTAACTTACATGAATAACCGTATTGCAATAAACATGATCAAATCATATTCATGCTCAACGCAAACGTCAAATAACACTTATTTAGGTTCAACACTAATCCCGAAAGTATAGGGAGTGTGCGATGATGATCATATCAATCTTGGAACTACTTCCAAGACACATCGTCACTTCACCCTTAACTAGTCTCTGTTCATTCTGCAACTCCCGTTTCGAGTTACTACTCTTAGCAACTGAACCAATATCAAATACCGAGGGGTTGCTACAAACACTAGTAATATAAACATCAATAATCTGTATATCAAATATACCTTTGTTCACTTTTTCATCCTTCTTATCCGCCAATTACTTGGGGTAGTTCCGCTTCCAGTGACCAGTCCCTTTGCAGTAGAAGCACTCTGTTTCAGCTTAGGTCCAGACTTGGGTTTTTTCACTTGAGCAGCAACTTGCTTGCTGTTCTTCTTGAAGTTCCCCTTTCTTCCCTTTGTCCCTTTAATTGAAACTAGTGATTTTGTTTACCATCAACACTTGATACTTTTCTTGATTTCTACCTTCATCGATTTCAGCATCACGAAGAGCTTGGGAATCGTTTCCATTATCCCTTGCATATTATAGTTCATCATGAAGTTCTACTAACTTGGTGATGGTGACTAGAGAATTCTGTCAATCACTATTTTATCTGGAAGATTAACTCCCACTTGATTCAAGCGATTGTAGTACCCAGAAAATTTGAGCACATGCTCACTGCTTGAGCTATTCTCCTCCATCTTTTAGCTATAGAACTTGTTGGAGACTTCATATCTCTCAACTCGAGTATTTACTTGAAATATTAACTTCAACTCCTAGAACATCTCACATGATCCATGACGTTCAAAACGTCTTTGAAATCCCGATTCTAAGTTGTTAAGCATGGTGCACTAAACTATCAAGTAGTCATCATATTGAGCTAGCCAAACATTCATAACGTCTGCATCTGCTCCTGCAATAGGTCAGTCACGTAGCAGTAAATTAAAGACATAATTCGTCTGTGCAGCAATGAGGATAAACCTCAGATCATGGACCCAGTCCGCATCATTGCTACTATCATCTTTCAACTTAGTTTTCTCTAGGAACACATACAAAACATAGGGAAGCAATAACGCGAGCTATTGATCTACAACATAGATATGAAAATACTATCAGGACTAAGTTCATGATAAATTAAAGTTCAATTAATCATATTACTTAAGAACTCCCACTTAGAAAGACATCCCTCTAATCTTCTAAGTGATCACGTGATCCAAATCAACTAAACCATAACCGATCATCACGTGAAATGGAGTAGTTTTCAATGGTGAACATCACTATGTTGATCATATCTACTATATGATTCACGCTCGACCTTTCGGTCTCAGTGTTCCGAGGCCATATCTGCATATGCTAGGCTTGTCAAGTTTAACCTGAGTATTCTGCGTGTGCAAAACTGGCTTGCACCCGTTGTAGATGGACGTAGAGCTTATCACACCCGATCATCACGTGGTGTCTGGGCACGACGAACTTTGGCAATGGTGCATACTCAGGGAGAACACTTTTATCTTGAAATTTAGTGAGAGATCATCTTATAATGCTACCGTCAATCAAAGCAAGATAAGATGCATAAAAGATAAACATCACATGCAATCAATATAAGTGATATGATATGGCCATCATCATCTTGTGCTTGTGATCTCCATCTCCGAAGCACCGTCATGATCACCATCGTCACGGGTGCGACACCTTGATCACCATCGTAGCATCGTTGTCGTCTCGCCAATATTATGCTTCCACGACTATCGCTACCGCTTAGTGATAAAGTAAAGCATTACAGCACAATTGCATTGCATACAATAAAGCGACAACCATATGGCTCCTGCCAGTTGCCGATAACTTGGTTACAAAATATGATCATCTCATACAATAAAATTTAGCATCATGTCTTGACCATATCACATCACAACATGCCCTGCAAAAACAAGTTAGACGTCCTCTACTTTGTTGTTGCAAGTTTTACGTGGCTGCTACGGGCTTAGCAAGAACCGTTCTTACCTACGCATCAAAACCACAACGATAGTTTGTCAAGTTGGTGTTGTTTTAACCTTCGCAAGGACCGGGCGTAGCCACACTCGGTTCAACTAAAGTTGGAGAAACTGACACCCGTTAGTCACCTGTGTGCATAGCACGGCG
The DNA here is from genome assembly GCF_003073215.2 of Triticum urartu. Taxonomy (NCBI): domain Eukaryota; kingdom Viridiplantae; phylum Streptophyta; class Magnoliopsida; order Poales; family Poaceae; genus Triticum; species Triticum urartu. The sequence continues at coordinate 274,633,063 of NC_053027.1, forward strand.
GTAAAACCAGTCTCGCGTAAGCGTACGCGTAATGTCGGTCCGGGCCGCTTCATCCAACAATACCGCCAAACCAAAGTGTGACATGCTGGTAAGCAGTATGACTTATATCGCCCACAACTCACTTGTGTTCTACTCGTGCATATTACATCAACGCATAAAACCTGGCTCGGATGCCACTGTTGGGGAACGTAGCAATTTAAAAAAAATCCTACGCACACGCAAGATCATGGTGATGCATAGGAACGAGAGGGGAGAGTGTTGTCCACGTACCCTCATAGACCGAAAGCGGAAGCGTTAGCACAACGCGGTTGATGTAGTCGTACGTCTTCACGGCCCGACCGATCAAGCACCGAAACTACGACACCTCCGAGTTCTAGCACATGTTCAGATCGATGGCGATCCCCGGACTCCGATCCAGCAGAATGTCAGGGAAGAGTTCCGTCAGCACGACGGTGTGGTGACGATATTGATGTTCTACTGTCGCAGGACTTCGCCTAAGCACCACTACAATATTATCGAGGACTATGGTGGAGGGGGGCACCGCACACGGCTAAGAGATCAATGATCAACTGTTGTGTCTCTGGGGTGCCCCCTGCCCCCGTATATAAAGGAGCAAGGGAGGGAGGCGGCCGGCCTAGGAGGAGAGCGCGCCAAGGGGGGAGTCCTACTCCCACCGGGAGTAGGACTCCTCCTTCCCTTGTTGGAGTAGGAGAGAAGGAAAGAGGGGGAGAGGAACAAGGAAAAGTGGGCTGCACCCCTTCTCCAATTCGGACCAGAGGGGGGGGGGGCGCACGCCTCCTTCCTTTTGGCCTCTCTCCTCTATTCCCGTATGGCCCAATAAGGCCCATATACTCCCCGGCGAATTCCCGTAACTCTCCGGTACTCTGAAAAATACCCGAATCACTCGGAACCTTTCCGATGTCTGAATATAGTCGTCCAATATATCGATCTTTACGTCTCGACCATTTCGAGACTCCTCGTCATGTCCCCAATCTCATCCGGGACTCCGAACTACCTTAGGTACATAAAATCACATAAACTCATAATACAATCGTCACCGAAACTTTAAGCGTGCGGACCCTACGGGTTCGAGAACTATGTAGACATGACCGAGACATGTCTCCGGTCAATAACCAATACCGGAACCTGGATGCTCATATTGGCTCCCACATATTCTACGAAGATCTTTATCGGTCAGACCGCATAACAACATACGTTGTTCCCTTTGTCATCGGTATGTTACTTGCCCGAGATTCGATCGTCGGTATCTCAATACCTAGTTCAATCTCGTTACCGTCAAGTCTCTTTACTCGTTCCATAATACATCATCCCGCAACTAACTCATTAGTTGCAATGCTTGCAAGGCTTAAGTGATGTGCATTATCGAGAGGGCCCAGAGATACCTCTCCGACAATCGGAGTGACAAATCCTAATCTCGAAATACGCCAACCCAACAAGTACCTTCAGAGACACCTATAGAGCACCTTTATAATCACCCAGTTACGTTGTGACGTTTGGTAGCACACAAAGTGTTCCTCTGGTAAATGGGAGTTGCATAATCTCATAGTCATAGGAACATGTATAAGTCATGAAGAAAGCAATAGCAACATAATAAACGATCAAGTGCTATGCTAACGGAATGGGTCAAGTCAATCACATCATTCTCCTAATGATGTGATCCCGTTAATCAAATGACAACTCATGTCTATGGTTAGGAAACATAACCATCTTTGATCAACGAGCTTGTCAAGTAGAGGCATACTAGTGACACTCTGTTTGTATATGTATTCACACATGTATTATGTTTCCGGCTAATACAATTCTAGCATGAATAATAAACATTTATCATGATATAAGGAAATAAATAATAACTTTATTATTGCCTCTAGGGCATATTTCCTTCAGTATACAGCTCTGCCAACTGAGCTGCTGTGATAGATTCTTTGATAGGGAGAAAATGAGCCACTTTAGTGAGCTTGTCGATGACAACAAAGATATCATCATTGCCACGCTTGGACTTGGGAAATCCAGTCACGAAGTCCATCTCAATATGGTCAAACTTCCATTCTGGAATGGCAAGAGGTTGGAGGAGACCAGCTGGTCGTTGGTGTTCTGCCTTCACTCTTCTGCAGACATCACATTCATTCACGAACTGAGCAATCTCGCATTTCATTCGAGTCCACCAGTACGACTGCTTGAGGTCATGATACATCTTTGTACTTCCAGGGTGAATAGAGAGGAGTGAATTGTGAGCCTCGTTCATGATGACTTTACGAAGGTCACCTTTAGGAACAACAATGCGATCCTCAAAGGATAGAGTATCCTTGTCATCAAGGCGATAGCACTTGTACTTGGGTTGGCTCTTGGCAATCCCAATCTTGACCTTCTTCACCATAGCATCAAGAAGTTGAGCCTCACGAATCTGATCTTCCAAAGTAAGAGAAACTTGGAGGTTGTCAAGGAATCCTTGAGGAACAACTTGGAGATTAAGTTTGTGGAAAGCTTCACTAAGATCCGGTTGGTAGGGCTTGAGAATCAAACTGTTGCAGTAAGCCTTCCTGCTCAATGCGTCAGCAATTACATTGGCCTTGCCTGGAGTATATTCAATACTCGGATTATACTCTTGAATCATCTCGACCCAACGAGTCTACCTGAGGTTGAGGTTTGGCTGAGTGAAGATGTACTTGAGACTCTTATGATCAGTGAAGATGTCCACTTTTCTTCCCAACAAGAGATGTCTCCATGTTAAAAGAGCATGGACAACTGCCGCTAACTCGAGGTCATGAGTGGGGTAGTTCTTTTCGTTGGGCTTCAACTGGCGAGAGGTATAGGCCACAACTTTCTTCTCTTGCATCAACATTGCACTGAGACCTTGAAGGGAAGCATCATAGAAAACCTCAAACGGTTTGGACTCATCAGGAGGAGTCAGAACTGGAGCAGTGACTAACTTCTCTTTGAGGGTGTTGAAAGCAATGTCACATTCAGGCGACCAGACATACTTCACATGCTTCTGAAGGAGGTTGGAAAGAGGCTTCGCGATCTTTGAGAAATTCTCAACGAACCTTCGACAATAGCTTGCGAGCCCAGGGAAGCTGCGGAGTTGCTTCACATTCTGAGGCGGTTCCCAATTCACAATTGCAAACACCTTCTCAGGATTAACAACTATGCCCTTGGCAGAGATGATATGCCCAAGGTAGAGAACCTCATTGAGCCAAAACTCGCACTTTGAAAACTTCGCATAGAACTAATGTTCTTTGAGTTTATCCAGCACCAATCTCAAGTGCTTGGCATGATCCTCCTTGTTCTTGGAGAAGACCAAAATTTCATCGAGATAGACCAAGACGAAGTCACTTGTGTAGGGGTTGAAGATGAAGTTCATCATGTGAGAGAATGTTGGAGGAGCATTGACAAGGCCGAAAGACATGACAGTGTATTCATAAGAACCATAGCTTGTTCTGAATGCTGTCTTGGGGATATCATCTTCACGAATGCGAATCTGATGATAGCCCATACGGAGGTCAAGCTTGGAGAATACTTGAGCACCTTTGAGTTGTTCAAAAAGCTCATTGATGTTGGGAAGTGGGTACTTGTTCTTTATGGTCTTCTTGTTCAATGGACGGTAGTCGACACAAAGTCGGTCCGTTCCATCCTTCTTCTTGACAAAAAAACACCACAACCCCATGGAGAAGAAACCCATACGCTCTTGTTCATCGAGTTGCTTCTTCATCTCCTTCAACTCTTTCGGTCCAAGCTTGTAAGGACGTTTGCAAACAGGTTTCGTGCCAGGCTCAAGATCGATGACGAATTCAACTGGCCGGTGAGGAGGCATTCCTGGAAGATCTTCTGGAAAGATGTCTTGATATTCACACATGACTGGAATCTGAGATATGGCATCCAACTCGCCCTTCTCATTGAGAGAAAACAGTCGAATGGTATCGTCACGAGCGACAAAGACGATTACATCCTCAGACGAATGTGTTAGTTGAATCTGCCTGGCAGCACAATCAAGCTGAGCCTTGTGCTTAGAAAGCAGTCCATGCCAAGAATTAGATCAATATCCGAGTTACCAAGAACAATTGGAGATGACAGAAACTTATAGTCGCCCAACGTGATAGTAACATCTGGGGCGCAATTGTTAGATGTCATTTGCTTGCCCGGGGACACAATCTTCAACGGGAAAGGAATCTTTTCGGTCACAAACTCATGCTTGGCAACAAAAGGTCTTGAAATGAAAGAAAGCGATGCACCAGTATCAAAAAGAACTTTTGCAGGAACATCGTTAACAGGAAGGTTACCCATTATCACTTCTGACGAGTCCTTTGCCTGAGCTGCATTCACCATGTTGACCTTTGCGAACTTGGGATTGTGCTTGACCACTGCGGTGCTGGCAGATCTCACAGGAGGAGGAGGAGGAAGATGCCTCTGGTTGAAACATTTGTTGGCATAGTGACCCTTCTGCTGACACTTGTTGCACGTGACCTCTGAAAGCGGACGGTGATACAGAGCACTTGATCTTGGAGCATGAGACAAAGTCTTGTTCTGAAAGCCTGGGTTGGGGGGGGGGGAAGATCCATTGCCACCTTTGATCTTCTGCTGATAAGGCTGACGGAACGGAGGAGGAGGCAACCAATACTTTTGCTGCTTAGTTACCACTTGAGTTGAAGAAGAAGAAGAAGGAGTTGCATCCCTGACTCGCTTCTTGGAAGCATCGCACTTGAGCTGAGCAGTCTCTTGTTTCAGTGCCATATTGTAGAACTCATCATACTTCTTCGGCTCAAAAAGCACAAGAGCTAGTTGGAGATCTTCTCTGAGGCCACCTCTGAACTGGTAAATCATGCTCTTCTCGTCAGGGACGTCTTGCTTGGCGAAACGAGCGAGCTTCTGGAACATGATGTTATACTGGTAAACAGACAAGCTGCCTTGCTTCAGATTGCGGAACTCCTCACGCTTGCTCTCAACAACACTATGAGGAATGTGGTGAGCTTTGAAGTCTTGACGGAATTCATCCTAGGTAATCACACGACCTCGTATGGAATCTTTGTATTGCTGATACCACTCTGCAGCTTGGTCTTTGAGTTGGTGCACTCGAAATGTTTGCAGATATCCACGAACCAATCATCAGCATCTGTGGCCTCGACACAGTTACTGAAGGTCTTTGGCTGGTTTGCGAGGAACTGGTTGAGTGTAGCAAACGGATTCTTATTGTTGCCATGGCCTTGATTTCCTTGGTGGCGCTCTTGCAAGAGTTGCATGAGCATCTGCGCGGCGTTGGTAGCGACCATCACAGCTTGCCATGCCTCCGGAGGTGGAGCTGGTGGCGGCGGATCCGGATTCTGACGCGTTGGAGGAGCCATCCTGAAGAGGGTGACATCCGATAGCATCTTGAAAGACATATATCCAAGCTGAATCAAATGGATCGAAATTGCAACATATAGTCTTAACATTCAAACAAGAATGAACGAATGCATTCCAAACTAAATGGTCACACTTCCACAAATTGAGAAGCCACTTAGATACAGGTAGATGAATAAAACAACAAGGTACGGACAAGAACAAATACTTGGTGAGGATTACCCAATCGCAAACCAAATATCTGTGGAAGAAATACTAGAGCTACATGAATTCCCACCTATGAAACTCCCAAAATTTTCCCGGTTATGCAATCAGGTGTTGGGGTTACAGGGGAAGCATAATATCTCACCCAAAGCTAGCAAATCCTACATCCAGTTGTATCCATCCTTCAACACATAACCAAGAAACCTACGGAAATCATTTACCTCAACCTTCGAAAAGCATCCATTATACGAGTTATGGCAATACTCCCGAACTCCCGCCCCAGTACTGGGTGGCGTCGATGTTATCTCACCAACAACTGCATAAAAGAGATTTTCGATGTCGGTGAAACTCAGGTATTCCAGAACTGCAACGATAAAATTGTGATGACAACACCTCGGAGCTCAACTCCCTAGGACACTGCCACAACCCCTAAATGTCAGGAGGCACCAAGAACAATGTTCTCGTCACAAAACCATCGAAACGATTCCAAGATACCCGCGTGATCCTAAAAAAAATTAGTGAAATTTGAGAAGAGAAGAGTCAAAACTCTACGTCAGGATGCCTCACCAGAACAACGAAGGGACTGAGGAGTAAAAAGAATCCTACTCTCCAATATATATAATCCTAAAAGACACAAAACATTTTACTAGACTCAACAACGCCAATGATTCGATCAAGCAGGGGGCTCGTAAGTCGGGGATGGCTCTGATTACCAACCTGTAACACCCACGATGCGGCTATATCTCCCACGTGTCGGAGCACGACTTAGAGGCATAACCGCATTGTATGCCATGTACTCAATAAGGAAAGAGGTACATAGTTCGGCTTACACTCGCCACGTCACACAATAGCATAAATATATCATTACAACCATCCAGATACAATCAAGGTCCGACTACGGAACCAAAATAAAGACAACCCCAAATGCATAATGTCCCCGATCACCCCAACTGGGCTCCACTACTGATCGTCTGGAAAGGAAACGTAGTATCGTCCTGAGTCCTCATCGAACTCCCACTTGAGCTCAGTCGAATCTCCTGGAATGCTATCATCGGTCCCTACATCTGGTTTTGGAAGTAAACTGTGAGTCACGGGGACTCGGCAATCTCACACCCTCGCGATCAAGACTATTTAAGCTTATAGGTAGGTAAAAGGTATGAGGTGGAGCTGCAGCAAGCACTAGCATCTATGGTGGATAACATACGCGATTGAGAGCGAGAAGAGAAGGCAAGGCACGGTCGAGAAACTATGATCAAGAAGTGATCCTAGAACAACCTATGTTCAAGCATAACACGAGACTGTGTTCTCTTCCCGGACTCCGCCGAAAAGAGACCATCACGGCCACACACTCTGTTGATTCATTTTTAATTAAGTTAAGTTTCGGGTTTGCTACAACCGAACATTAACAAATCCCCATTTTCCCATAACTACGGGCACGGCTTTCGAAAGTTCAAAACCCTGCAGGGGTGTCCCAACTTAGCCCATCACAAGCTCTCACGGTCAACGAATGATATTCCTTCTCCCAGGACGACCCGATCAGACTCGGAATCCCGGTTACAAGACATCTTGACAATGGTAAAACAAATCCAGCAAGACCACCCGCTGTGACGACAAATCCCAATAGGAGCTGCACATATCTCGTTCTCAGGGCACACCGGATGAACACTACGTACAACTAAAACCAACCCTCGGAGGTGGCACTACAAGTGGCTCTGTTTTGGACCAACACTCAGAGGAGCACTGGCCCAGGGGTTTAAAACAAAGATGACCCTTGAGTCCGCGGAACCCAAGGGAAAAAGAGGCTAGGTGGAAAATGGTAAAACCAAGGTTGGGCCTTGCTGGAGGAGTTTTATTCAAGGCGAACTGTCAAGGGGTTCCCGTTATAACCCAACCGCGTAAGGAACGCAAAATCAAGGAACATAACATTGGTATGACGGAAACTAGGGCGGCAAGAGTGGAACAAAACACCAGGCATAAGGCCGAGCCTTCCACCCTTTACCAAGTATATAGGTGCATTAAAGTAAACAAGATATAAAAGTGATATCCCAACAATAAACATGTTCCAACAAGGAACAAACTCCAATCTTCACCTGCAACTAGCAACGCTATAAGAGGGGCTGAGCAAAGCGGTAACATAGCCAAACAACAGTTTGCTAGGACAAGGTGGGTTAGAGGTTTGACATGGCAATATGGGAGGCATGATAAGCAAGTGGTAGTTATCATAGCATAAGCATAGCAAAAGAGAGATCATCTAGCAAGCAAAGATAGAAGTGATTTCGAGGGTATGGTCATCTTGCCTGCAAAGTTCTCTGAGTTGACATAAGTTTGATCCTCATAAACGTGCTCAACGGGTTCCTCGATCACGTACCCGTCTCCCGGCTCTACCCAAAGCAAGAACACAAGCAAAGGGAGACACAATCAACCACGGTGCAATGCACAAACAACATGATGCAAAACATGGCATGATATGCGGGAGAGGCGGAGGACGAAATTTTTTCAAGGTGTGGCGAGGCGACATGCAGTGTTGAAAAAATTTCCTCTCCTTCACTGGTCACATGCCGCACTGTTGTCTGCTGTCCATGACCTGTGAAGGAGGCGGAGCTGGGCAGCTGGGTACCGGCGCGCTGCTCGCGTCTTCGCTTCCTACCGCCGCCTGCTAGGCCCCAACCGCAACCCTTCACGCTTGCTCGACGGCTCGACGCCCAGCCCACGGCCTCCGCCGGCCGTCTCGTCGTCTGCCTCGTCCTGGACTAGCCAGTTGCCGCCGCGCTAGGCGTGAACTAGGGTCCTTGCGTGTGCAAGAGTACATCTCGGGTCGCTGGCTGGCTTCATGTGGTCTGGGGCGATCGGCTCAGTGTGAATCAGTGGTTCAAGCCCTCATGGGCCTGCGTCTGCATGGCCCATTCCAGCAAACGGCGACTTTCCCAGCGATACAAGGAGTCAACGTGGCATCGAGTGTACCCAGCTAGCCGATATCATGTTATACGTAGGTATACAATTATTTTTGAACCACATCAAGGTATGGCAGCTGCCACCCCTCGCCCACCGGGGTCCTCCGCCAGTGATATGCGGGATGTGATATGCAATGCATATGCATGCTTCGGAAAAGTAAGATTGAACCAGGCCTCAACGTGGAAAACCAAGGGTGCTGCTGGAAAGATGAGTTGATTTTGGTTGAAATCGATATAAAGATCACCGGAAACGGATGCACGGTTTGCAAATGGCAAGCAAAACAATAATGGCACAAAGCTGTGATTAACAGCACGAGGCCAACTAAATGCATCAAGAACAACAAGCTACTGCACTCTAACATAACAACAAAACACATGGAAGTGATCCACTCAAGATGCTCGACAAAAGATGAACACTGAGCTACGGCTAATTCACACAATAGCAGGTTCAAACAAGCATGGCAAAAGTCCAAAAGATAAGAGGTTCACAGACTTAGTGAAAATAACATGGCAGGATTTAACATCAGAAAGCAATGTTTAGAGCAAGATAACAACATGCTACAGGAACATATCATGGCAAAGCAAGTCATGGAATGAAACTACACAAAGCATATAACAAAAGTCCCTTACTGACCATGAGCCAAAAGGGATCAAAAAATACAATGGCAACCATGTGAACATAGCAAGTTTTGTTTACAGATTCAGACTTAGCAGAAAACTGGAACATGGCAAAACAGATTCACGTAGGCATGTTTGCGAGCTCGATGCACTCACCACAAGGAATTGCATGCCAAACTAAGCACACACCCAGTAAGTAGACATGATAAATAAGCTAACCATGGCAAGAACAACCTCATAGCATGCAAGGATAAACTATAACAACCTCGGCAAAATTGCTTAACATGTGAACAATCTGCCAGGAACATTTTATAGTAAAAGTAGAGCAAGATTGAGTCATGCTAGGGTGCTCCATAAATGCAAACAAAGACATGGATGGATAGAGCATAACAATATCTCAAAATCATCCTTACTGAACATGCTAAAAAGAGGCATGGATCACTCTGTAACAACATGAATACATGGCATAAAAATATTAATAGGGAAATGACTTAGAAGAATTCTAAGTCCCTGAAATCAGCAACATCACGAGAGCTACTTTGCATGCTTGTGCTAGTCACCAGAAAGATCACAAAAATACATGGCATACACCCCTGTAAAGATGGCATGGCATACTTCCAAACTCATGTAGGGCTCAAGTTCATAGGAGGCACACTTAAAACATGGCAAAAATGACAAATGTCCAAATTCTGATAAGAATCTGAAACTAACATCACATAGCACTCTTGCAACAACATTTAGGGCATCAATATGAACTCAAATGAACATGGTGCAATGGGATGAAATGAAGTACACATCGAGACGAACAATTTGATATGCTACACGCCCAAAACGGAGCCACGGGTGCAAAGATATGATGCGATGAAGTATGCATAAAAATATGAACAGGGCCGAGGACTTAGTAAAAATTAGACCTCTCGGGATCTAGATCTGCACGGATACCGAGGATGGCCGGTGTTCGCCGGAGTGGACGCCGGAGAGGAGGGAGATGGCAGATCCGGGGTCTCCTTTCCCGGATCTGGCCGGAGCTGGGCCGGGGAGGCACGGGGCGGCGAGCTCGGCCGGCTCCGGCGAGCTTCAAGGAAGCGGCGGGGAAGCAGGCGAGGCGGGGCGCGGTGGTTGGCGAGGTGCGGTGAGGTGCGCCGGCACGGGTGTGGGAGCGGGGCGGCGCTGCGAGGGAACCGGGCGGCGCGGGCGAGGGAGTCGGGCGGCGGCGGCGTGCGGGCCGGGATTGCCCGATCCGGGCTCTCCGGGCCGGCGGCTGAGAGGACGGCGATAGGACACGTGTCAGCCCAGGAGTGGCGATGGCGATTTTTCCGGCGGCGAGCGGACACGTCCGGCCGCGCGGAGGGGAGAGAGATCTAGGGTTTGATCCGAAATTATGGAGGAGATGCCTATTTATACATAGGAGGAGCTAGGAGGCTCCAAATTGAGCATGGTTTTCGGCCACGCGATCGTGATCGAACGACCGAGATGATGGAGGGGGGTTTAGGTGGGTTTTGGGCCACTTTGGAGAGGTGTTGGGCTGCAACACACACGAGGCCTTTACGGTTCCTCGGTTAACCGTTGGAGTATCAAACGAAGTCCAAATGGCACAAAACTTGATAGGCGGTCTACCGGTAGTAAACCAAGGCCGCTTGGCAAGTCTCGGTCCAATCCGAGAACGTTTAACACCCGCACATGAAAAGAGGTAAAAGGGGACACCGGAGGACATAGGAGCGCCGGAATGCAAAACGGACAACAGGGAAAATGCTCGGATGCATGAGACGAACACGTATGCAAATGCGATGCACATGATAACATGATATGAGATGCATGACAAAGACAAAAGCAACACAGAGACAAAAACCCAACACCGAGGAATCTCATAACTTAGTGCCGGAAATGGCAAGAGTTGGAATACAATTATGGTAGGTTACACATGGGGTGTTACATCTTGCCATGGCTCGGTGGGTATTGGTAGGGGTTGGAGCAGGCCTGGGGACTTGATGTTCTCATGTTTGGCATGCTGACATACTGAGCATTGACGAACAAAATCCTCCACCGCTGGTTTGAGGCCTCGCTAGGTGAAGTGTTTCTTGACTCGCTAGTAAGTAGCCATCACTCCAGAATGCTCGCCCACAGCACTCGCGTGAAATGTACTGATCAACTTTGTTTGGAGTGTAGTGTTTGCTCCTATCCACAGTTTGTTGTGCAGGCGGATGACCCCTTGCCTCAGTTCATAACCTTGCTCATCCGGGCCGGTGATAGCAAGCCGTTGCAGCAAATCTTGTGCCTCGGTATCTGTCTCATAGGAGTTAGCTACTTCTTGTAGCCACTGTGGTTGGCAGATCGAAAGTGCATCAATAGACAGAAGGTGCCCGACGCGAGAAAGAGCATCTGCGGCGCCATTGTCCGGGCCACGCCTATACTTGAATGAGAATTGGAGCCCGACCATCTTCGACATGGCCTTTCGCTGGAGCTCCATTTCTAGCTGCTGATCCCCCAGACTACATAAGCTCTTGTGATCTATGACTATCACAAAAGGACCTCGTTGCAGGTACGCCCTCCACTTGTCGACTGCCATGGTGATTGCGAGGAACTCCTTCTTGTAAATTGATAGGCGTTGGTTGCGCACGCCCAGGGCCTTGCTGAGGTAAGCGATGGGGTGGCCGTCTTGGACCAGAACAACCCCCACACCAGTATCACATGCGTCCGTCTCAATGGAGAACGGCCGGGAGAAATCTGGTAAAGCCAATACCAGCGTGCTCACCATCGCAGTCTTGAGATGCTCGAATGCCGCTTGATCTTGTTCCGTCCACACGAACCCTTTCTTGGTGAGCAGCTGCGTAAGGGGCTTAGCGAGGATGCCGTATCGAGGAACAAACTTGCGGTAGTAGCCCGTTAGGCCGAGGAACCCACGGAGTTCCATAGCATTGGTTGGTGTTGGCCACGCCCGCATTGCGCTGGCCTTGCTTGGATCAGTCGCCACGCCCTCCCTTGAGATGATGTGGCCGAGGTACTCGATGCTTGGTTGGGCAAAGGAGCACTTTGATTCCTTGGCATACAGCTGATTTTGACGAAGAATGCCAAACACCGTACGCAAGTGCTCCACGTGATCCTGCAAGGTTTGGCTGAAAACAAGGATGTCATCTAAAAATGTGATGACAAACTTACGATTTGGCCCCGAGAAGACAGGGTTCATGAGGCATTGGAAGGTTGGTGGTCCGTTTGTGACACCAAATGGCATCACTCTGAATTGAAAATGCCCATGGTGAGTCTTGAAAGCTGTTTTCTCCTCATCTCCTTCCCGCATTCGGATTTGATGGTATCCCGCACGGAGATCAATCTTGGAGAAGAATGCTGCACCGGCCAGCTCATCCAACAATTCATCAATTACGGGCAGTGGAAACTTGTTCTTGATGGTGATCATGTTGAGACGCCGATAATCCACACAAAATCGCCATGTTCCATCTTTTTTCTTCACTAAGAGGACCGGAGCCGCAAAGGACTCATACTGTGTGTGATCAATCCCGTGCGCAACATCTCGGTGACTTGCCATTCTATTTCGTCCTTCTGTAAGGGAGAATAACGATATGGTCTTGAGTTGATGGGCGTTGCGCCTGGTTCCAGACTGATTGCATGATCATATTGTCAGTGAGGTGGAAGCTCCGTTGGTTCTGCAAAGACATCTCTGAAGTCTGTCAATACTTGCTGAATGATTGGGGGTACAGGTTCACCACTGCTATCAGGTGGATGGGAGTGAATCTCTAGTAGAGCTGCTCCCCAAATTTCATTCTCTTCCTGCATTTGCCACAAAGAAGCTACATTTAGGGCCGTTATCGCCGGTTGGTCCTCGGTTCTGACGCCAGTCAACAGAATCATGTTTCCTTGCTTGGTGAACCGCATTGTTTTCAATCCCCAATCGCACTGCATTGGGCTGTGGCACGCCAGCCAATCCACCCCAAGGACTGCATCATACACTCCCAAGTCCAGGACTCGCATATCTGTGCAAAATTCATGACCATGGGTGTGCCACTTGAGCTGGGGCACCACTTCTGTGCATGTTAGTTGCTGCCCATTGGCAACACGCACTGTGATCGGAGAAATGCTGTGGTGGCAGCGCCAATGCGTTGAGCAAATGCAGTGTTGACAAACGTATGTGTGCTGCCGGAATCGACCAATAGAAGCATGGTCTGATTGCCGACAGTTGCTCTTAGCCTGATCGTATCCGCCGCTTCAGTCCCCTCTACAAGATGGGCGGACAAGAGACAACAAGTAGGGTTTGGCAGTGCTGGTTCATCAAGTAGTTCCAACGCTCGCACTGCCTCATCGGAAAGGACCTCGTCGTGTTCTCCGACTTCAATGGTAAGTAATTGTGTTGTACGCCGACACCGATGCTCTCTCGAGTACTTGTCCCCATAGCGAAAACAGAGGCCATGTCGGCGGTAGTCACGAAGCTGCCGTTCACGACCAAAATCATCAGTCTCTGGGCGCGGCGCGGGTGCCGCACGTGGTGCAGGAACTGCAGGTGGCACCGAGGTGGTGGTTTGCCTAGAGCAGCTGGCACCGGCACAGTTGGAGGAGGGCGCCCCGGGTTGGTAATGCGATAGCGTGGACGTTGCTGATCTAGCTCCTCCTCTTGGATGCGGGCGAAGACCATTGCTCGCGTGATACTATTGGGAGCTTGAATGCGCACAGCAGCACACAGTTCATCCTTGAGGCCCAGCAAAAACGGAGTGACGGAGAACTTGGTGCTGAGAGAGGCGTCCAAGGCGAGCAAATTGTACATATACACTTCGAACTGTTGCATGTACTCTGTAACACTGCCCGTCTGTCGAAGCTATAGTAAGTTGTGCATCAACGATTCGAACTCCTCTGGGCCAAATTCTTCTTCAATCGCGTGATGAAACATCTCCCAAGAGATCATGGCATGTTGCTGCCGATACGCCCAAAGCCAGAGTGTCGCATGTCCGTCAACATATAGCGCGGCCGTCGCCACCTAGCTGTGTTGTGGCACCCGATAGAGCTCGAAATACGCGAGACATCAATCGATCCATACCCGAGGTAACTCGCCATCAAAACGGGGGAAATTGTGCTTGGGCGGCTTGGTGTACGACTCTTCACGGAGCGGCAGCAGAGGTTGTTGGTGGCGAACGGAGTCTGGGCGAGCCAACAGAGGTGGCCCTTCATTAGTGAGTCGCGTGAAGGGGGCGGTGGCGGTGGCGTTGAGGGCCTGTGGAATCGGAAGTGCACTCAGCGGCGGCGCGGCACGGGACTCCGGAGAGGGAGTTTGTAGGTGCGGTTGCACAAGTGGAGGATCTCCTGGATGTGGTGCCGCGGTGCCCAACCCGGATGACAGGGGATCGACGACCTGGGAAGCCGTGGATGGCGTTGACGAGGCGGAGGGAGAAGTGGCCTTGCGCACGTCGTCAACCGGCCTGGGTAAGCCCGATCTGCTTGGATAGGTTCTGCAGCTCCTTGGAGACATGCGTGTTGAAGGCGGCTTGTTCCTCTGCACATTTGTCTGCCACCAGCTTCTCGTCATCGAAACGGGAGAGTGGCTTCTCCATGAGGGCCATGAGGTTCGCTGTTTGCTCCCCCATCGTGGCGATGATCTGTCAGGTCTGCACCGAAGGCTTGGACGGCGCCGTCGCACCCGCTCCGAGCAGATCAAACCCCACACAGGATTTCGAGCAATTTCACCGAAGCAAAATCGCACCTGATGTGGTTGATGTTACCGATCTGGCCAAGAGATTATGGGGGCGGCTCCGGAAAAAAAATCACGGAAGAATTTGCTGGCTCTAAGATACCAAATTGTAATGACCTGAACTCTAGCAAGGAATTGATAGCCGCAGGAGGGGAATTTTGGGTGAGAGGAGGAAGAAGTAGTAGGTGAGGGAGAGATGAAAAGGGGATGGGGAATCAGTTATCTCTTCATTCATGCCTATCTCACCAGGGATTAGGTACCCAACACACACGCACGCTGCTGGCCACAGACGGCCCAGTCAGCCATGGGCTCAGCCCAACCCATACTACTCGTCTCTCCCTAATCAGTCCACTGATGCAGTAGCATCAGGTGTGACAGTGCTACCTCTAAAGCTGGAGTCCTTTTGAATGTCATCTTTGCTGATTGAGCCAGAATCCTCGCTGCTGTCGCCGGTCACGGAGCAGAGCAACGACGCACACAGACTTCAGCGGCTATGACTTCCTCGACGATATGGAATTCTAG
Source organism: Triticum urartu (assembly GCF_003073215.2). Classification (NCBI taxonomy): domain Eukaryota; kingdom Viridiplantae; phylum Streptophyta; class Magnoliopsida; order Poales; family Poaceae; genus Triticum; species Triticum urartu. Next base: position 274,648,399 of record NC_053027.1, read on the forward strand.
GTGGCCGCCGGCAACGAAACAGTGGCCCGATCTGCGTCCCAATGCCCAGAGTGGTGCCGGAGGAGAGGCAGATCAGCAGTCATGCCGAAGGATGGCAGAAGGCGACGACCACTTACTTAAATCGAGCACTCTCTTCCAATAATAGAGGGTGGGGTAATGAGGAGAGATGAATGTTGCAGTTTCATGTGCATTTGTGGCCGGGAGAGGTTAGGTTGCGGCAGTGGAAGAGGTAGCGGCGGCAAGGGGAATCGAAGCGAAAGAGATGACCGTGAGTTATTACGCGCAGTTAACGCTAACACCCATGAGGAACAACTATCGTACGACCCATCTGCATGAAGATTTCTGAGTCGGGAAAACCATTAAGATGGGCTAGCAGGCCTTTTGTTTGCATGGTACATAGCACGAACAACCACGAAGAGCCGAGTTTTGCCTAAAAAACAAAGAGCCAAGTTAATTATTCACCTAAAAAACAAAGTTGCTCAAAAAACTTAAATAAAAAATAAAAGGGCAATCAATTTGGCGTACGTTATTGGGCTGGGAAACAAAGTGGACATGCAAAGCACATCGTGTACCGGGAGTGCAGGGAAAATCATGGTTGTTCGGATGCAGCGAAAAAGTTCGTGCAGGAGATTTGTTGATGACGTGGCTTAGGCTAGTCATAGTGGGAGTAACTTAGCTAGTAACATAGCGCATTTCAAGAAATTTTTTCTTATGTGGCAAGTAGTTAATGAGAAGTAGTAACATAATATGTTACTGTAACATAGCGCTTCCCAATACAAGATGAGTCTACAAGCTAATAAATGAAACTATCTATGATACTAGTACTACGTTACTTTGCACTATGAAGGTAGTAACTTAGACTAGTGTCATATACACGACACTAGTATAAGTTACTCCCCACTATGACCAGCCTGAGAGTAACTTAGGTAGTAACATAACGCACTCCAAATTTTTTTTGCTTATGTGGCATGTAGTTAATGAGGAGAGAGGTATTTAGAGTAACATAATATGTTACTGTAACATAGCGGTTCCCGAGAAAGAATGAGTCTACAAGCTAATAAATGAGGCCATCTATGACACTAGTACTATGTTACTTTGCACTATGAAAATAGTAACTTAGACTAGTGTCATATGTGTGATACTAGTATAAGTTACTCCCCACTATGACCAGCCTTAAACTGCTAAGGTGATAGGCTGCATGTTCACTTCTGATGTGGATAGTGTGCATGTCAAGAGAAATGAGGTAGTGGGGTGCTCCTATTTAGATATAGAATATTTTACATCTTCGTTTTGGACCATCTATTGGAGTTGCTCTTTTACATCTCCGTTTTGGACCATCGGTTAGAGTTAAAGCTTTTTTTGGAGATGTAAAAAGCACCTTTTGGTGATGTAAATTTTTACATCACTGGTTTGGAGCACCAAAATATACATCATCTATTGGAGATGCTCTAAGCATTATATTTGCCACCACAACAAAAGGAATTTCATGGAAATTGTTTTGGGTGATTCGCTCTATCCTTCAAAGTTTTCATGGGTCATGAAAAATATTTTGTGGAGCACTACAACACACTCCACACATATGGTGGCATAATTTTTCATTTTCTGATAAGAAAAAGTATAATTTTTTTTATCTATTTGTGTGAAGCATTGTAAGCAGGATAGTTAGGTTATTGTGGATGTCATGATACGAACCAGAATATCTACAAGTTTAAAACATTTCATGGCAATAATCTATGTACTCTCTATAATTTATTTTGCACTATCATAAACCAAGTCATTACAAACACTACTTGCCTTGGTCCATCAAGTATTCTCTTAGCCCATTGAATAACCTTAGCAAGAACATTTTTACACAGAGCGAAGTGCTACTATTTATACATCAAATACATCAAAAAGCTTAACCAACCTGCAGATTTTTCCTACATTAAAACCAATTAACTCTTCTATGAGGTAGTTATTTCACCACATGCAAATTTCTTCTGATTACCGCCATCCCCTTATAGCAGCACCCCTCATAAGCACTCCTACTTATCAAATGTTAATGTCTCGTTTTCTTCCTTGGCGTCTTATACTATTGATTTTCATGGATATAGGGTGCTTTGCTTCCACTGTGGTGATATTCTGCTATGTCATTTGTAAAAACATGTCTACTTTGTAGTATCCAATGTATCATGCACTTGCGTCTTGTCGCCGTATAGTCTCAACTGCATATAAGGCTTCAAAAACAATGGTCACCCGCAAGATCTGGGCTATTTACTTATGTGACATTGATGGTAGCTATCTACAGGTTTTCTTCAGTCAACAGCTCTGACTGGCGTACCCGCTGATAATTCTACCTTGGTTGTAGGCAAGTAGGCTGGTATGTTCATCTATTATCAGGAACTCCTCTTCACATCTGAATTTTGGGAAAACAACAATTCTACTGAGACCCTAGCATTAAAAGCAGCGCGGCAAAGGCGGACAAACAAATTTTGTCAGATAATAGAAATTTAGAATCATTGAGGGACATAATACCACTCTGCTATCAAGAAGGAACATGCAAACGTATTACCTCACACTCAAGTTTGTCATATAAAATAAACAAAAAACAGGCATGTCTCAAATCTAGCCAATGGACTCTGTTTTACAAATAACCTGGACACAGTATGCCATGAAAGACCTTAATACTGAATACATGAATTTCAATGCAAAGCTTATGGACACACCCATAGCTTGGGTTGATACTATGAAAGCAAACTCCATTGCACCTAGTGCTCTTCAAAGCTCTAGCTTGGCAAATCATATAAAACTAAACCCAACAAATTAATCTATAGCATGAATTTACAAAAATAATGAAGTTATAGTCAGTATAGGGAACTATGAATCTCTCTAAGGAACCTGAAGTATCTAAATCACGCACGACAAAAATGACCTAGAGAATCACAAACCATGGAAAAAATTGAAAGCAATCAAGAATTATTTCCACATGCAAGTAGAAACAAGGTACAAAAGTACAATAAGCCATACATGAACCAGTACCATAGGGAATCAATAAGCATATAAACAAGGGATCCCCGCCAGTGTTTCCATTTAATTTGGTAAAAGTGTAGATCTTGCTCTCACATTTACTTGAAACATGTCTTCGTAGTTCTTTGCATTTATATAATTTTTCCAATTTCAAAGCTCATCAATGCTTACACATGTGTTTGCTTATTACCAATATCTTGATTAAACAATTATCTATAAGAGGGATGATCAAAATGTAGTGTCTTTTATATTCTTCTATACTACTGCCTGAATGGGACATAAAGCGAACTTTCAATCCAATGAAAGATAGGTGTAGCACCTAAAGAATAACATGATCATGGTAGATAACTGAATCCCATAACAGGGATCAACATGTGTATCAAAAGCAGTAAAACATGGACGTACTACACAATCATAGAAAATATGGTAACATCCTCGAACTTTATTCTTTTAATAGAACCTGAACAACTGGGTAACATCGTGTGGCTTCTACAGTCTGAATCAAAAGGATCATCTGTGATGTTAATTATCAATGATGCTCCCCTTCCTAGTATAACAAATGTCAAAACAAATATACATTAATGGTACACTTCATGCTAATTACAATTGAAGTGCTAATTGATATAGAATATATTATATATCGAACAGCTGCAGATGCAACCTGAGATGATTTTACCTTCCTATAATAAAGAAGTAACCATTCTATGAATGCATAAACTAATACATATTTTCATATATTTTTAATATGATGGTGTAGTCTCTATCAAATGGAGCATAATTGCATCACAAAATATTTGAGCTAGCATGTCTTCTTTTCCCAATCAAATATATGCATTTCTTCTCTCAAAGCTAGTCTTTGCTGTGAACATAACTTTATACTTTTTCTTTGCAGTTTGAATATGGTTAGCTCTTCTGCTGCTTTACAGGTTATGATAGTTCTATTCTATCTATGTAACTATGAGATACTGCTGGACTGAAAAGGTCAAGAGTCTTGGTGTTGCATAACAGCAGAGTATGATTAATTGTCAGTCTCGCCTACAAATCTAGCTTGTGTAGGATACAGTAATTCTGATACCCAGAGACCAAAAAGTGGTGCCTAAATAATTCTATGAAAAGAATGTCCTAAATAAAATTTTGCTCGTAAGATTGCATGCGTAGCAGATTGCTGACAGGAAATAAATTGTACTAAAAGGATGAACAAATCCGACATTATGGGAAGAGTGTGCAACAGTCATGAAGAGTGGAGTATATTATACCTAATATGTGCTGCCAAAGGTAACGCCTCCAAGATGAATTATCAAACTGATACTCAAGATTGTATGATTGACATGAAGTACCAATACATGGGAGCGATGAACATGGCGATAGTGATCGACGACTGCACAAAGGAGACAACCGTTCAAATGAACAACACACCTGTTACAGGGACCCCGCATCGTCATCTAGAGGAGAATCGTTTGGAGGAAACATGGGACTATCTTAGTCCCAATCGGCGAATATGTCGCTCCACCTGATGGTCGCTACTAGTCTGCGTCGTCGTAGAACTCTAAGATCTGTAGAGCTAAGATCAGATTGACAAAACATCCCTTGTTTCCATTGATGCAGTATATGTCTGTCTGATCCATTCAGGTCCATCATTTTACCTTGCAAGATTTTCATTGATATAACATCATCCCTACAATAACAACACATTCTAAAAAGATGGGCATCTATACACACATAAGTAATTAGAACCAGAAAGGTAGACCTTCAGATTAATTACCAAAACCAGAGATCACCAAGACCATATCAATATAAAGTTTCAAGAATAGGTCGATTTAAGAAAGGAAACATGTCTAAACTGTGCTCTACATTGTATAAAAAGAAAATTAGGAAGAAATTTCTCAAAGCAAACATACCATGGAGTGTCACTTTAACAGGAAAATTACATACTAACCCGCAATCCCCATCCTTGTGCAGCTACCGACACACATACCAGCAACCGTCGGAAGTACCACAAAAGAGACAAAATAAAGGAAATGAGACACAACATATACCTAAGAGGAGGTAGAATAATTGGGGTGTGGGCACAGGGATCCTAGCGACGGTTAAGGCCACACGGAACCGTCGAGGATCTCTAGCTGCCAATGGGTAGGAGGCTTGTAGCGACCAGACCTCAAACAGTCTAATCTCTGTGCTCCGGTGTCATCCCTGGAACAGTAATGCTGACACCACACAGTACTTGAAGGATTTATAACAGAGTAGCAATCACACACCTATTACATCAAGTGTCTCAAAAGAGAACTTATTACAATAAATATGGCTTAAGGCCATCTAAAAACGATAACAGCGGAAGGCTTGGAAGATAAGTGAGTCCATCAACTCCAACGACATCACTGAGTATAGAACCACGACCTAAAGGCACCTTAATCATCGTCTGAAAAGTCTGCAACATTAACGTTGCAGGCCGAAATGGGTCAGCACATGGAATATGCTGGCAATGTAACACATAGAGAGTAATGGAATGAAATAAGCTATTCTATATGCAAATATGGCTGGTGGAAAGCTCTATGGTTATAGTTTTGCGTAAAGCCAATTTTTCCCTACTGCAAAGGAATAAATTTTATTTAACTATCATGGTAGTTGTTAAACATTGAGAATGGTTGACAGCATTCTCAATCCCAACTAAGCATCATCATTAAACAAAACCCAACAATTAACTTTAGAGTAACATGGTGAGATTCACATGATAATCCAGGTACTAGATACTCAAGATGTCCATAATCGGGGACACGGCTAACCATGATTAGTTTATACACTCTGCAGAGGTTTGCGCACTTTTCCCCACAAGACCCGATCTCCTTCGTTGGATTTCTCGCACTACATGGTGTTTGAGAAACGGATGACCGAGACATAGTCTTTCAGAAGCGCTAGCACCTTACGAACGGGTAGACCGTACCAACCTACATCCCCTACATCTGCTAGTCTACCACTGTAAGAGTTCGCACGACTTAGTCAACTATGCTAGAGCCCATAGTAGCTTGTGGATGCACACGGAAGTTTCTAGCATGAATAATCTCATGATCCCTTTGAGCCTGGGTGGCGGTCCAAAAGAAAACACGCAATTGCTGGAATACCCAGGTGCCTCAATCCACCCAGATGTGTGTTTAGGTTGCCACCTTAAATAAACCATTAATTAACAATCTCACATCTATCATGGATACACTCACCCAATCCACGTCTACTAGCATAGCATGGCATAATAAGCAAACGTAAGAGTAACTCCCAAAGGTTTGATAATAAACAGGTAATAGGTTCTACCTCAACTACTTCCTAAACCCACGATTTAATTAGATCCTAATCATGAAATGTGTGAGGATTGATCTAATGCAATAAAACTGGGTAGTAGGAGGTATGATCAAAGTGTTACTTGCCTTGCTGATGATCCGCAAAACCTAGCGATTCGAAGTAGCAAGCGGCGCACTCCGGGTACTCTATCGCAAACAAACAAGCATACAATAAGTACTCAACTAATGCACAGGTAAAACATGAGTAAAAGATCTAACCAGAAAGTTCAACTTAAGAACTCCGGTTGGCAAAAAGAATCAAAACGAACGAAGCAACGAAAGACAAACGGTAAAAGAAACAAGCTTCATTTACTATTCTGGATCTAGGGCAATTTTTACTGTGGCAAAAACTTGTTTGAGTTGGTTAAACGAAAAGAGGGTTTCGAGATGAAACTCCAGGCGCTTGAATCGCCTGATTCCGATAAACGAGCGAAAAGATAAACTAAAACAAACATCGGATCAGAGACCACGATTAGAAAAACCGCGGATTTAATCCGAGAAAAAGAAAAACGACGAACAGGTTAACAAACGAACGTTCGCTAACAGAAACTAAACAAAAAACGCATTCGTTAAAACGAACGGACGAGCGGGCGCTCGCTAAATAAATAAACTGGAGAAAAGCCGATCTATTGAAAAAAACGAAAACTAGGGTTTTCCAAAAAAACCCGAAACAGCTTTTTCTCAAAAATCAGTCGGCGGCTACCTCAGCGGCGGCTCTCCGGCGGGGCTCCGGCAGGGCGACGGGTGGCGCGAGGCGGCGGGGCGGCGGCGGCTCTAGGCGGCGGGGCGGCAGATGGCTTGCAGCGGCGCGGGCAGCGGCAGGCGGCGCGGGGCGGCGTGGGGTGGCGGCGGCGGTGGCTCGGGGCTCCAGGGGGCCCGGGGTGGTATTTAAGGAGGGGGGGGGTCGGCTGGCTTGGGGAGGGGGTCGGCGGCGGCGGCGGCTCCAGCTCGGTCTCCTCCCGAGTCTGGCAGCAGCACGGGCGAGGAGGCGGCAGCTTGGGCCGGCCTGGCTCGGCTGGGCCCATGGCCTAGTCGGGCGCGGGTTTTTTTTAAAACAATTTCGCTGCGCCTTAAAAAATCTAGAAAAAATAAATAAAAAAGTAAAAATGCCAAAACAAATTTTCTCCGTCTAAATAAAATATTTAGAATAGGATGAACATTTGTTTGGCTCTAAATGCAACTTTTGAAAACGTGCAATTTTTCCTAAATTCAAATAAAATAGCAAATAAAACCAAAATAAAATCTTATTTGATTTTTTATTAAATACTCAATATTTCTTTATTTTTGGGAAAGTCATTTAATTCCCTCTCTCATATTTTGATAATAGAAATAATTGAAGATAAAATAAATAAAATCAAATGATCCTATTTTCAAAATTTGAGAAAACTCAAATATGAAAATAACGAAATCCCCAACTCTCTCCGAGGGTCCTTGAGTTGCGTAGAATTTCTAGGATCCATCAAAAGCAATAAAATATTCGTATGCAATTGATGATCTAGTGTATAACATTCCAAATCGAAAATTTGGGATGTTACAAACCTACCCCCCTTAAGATGAATCTCGCCCTCGAGATTCGGGTTGGCTAGAAAATAGGTGAGGGTGGTCCTTCAGCAATTCTTCCTCTCGCTCCCAGGTGGCTTCATCCTCCGTGTGGTGGCTCCACTGAACTTTGCAAAACTTGATAACCTTGCTGCGGGTGACTCGACTGGCATACTCTAGAATCTTGACTGGTTTCTCCTCATAGGTCAAATCACTGTCCAACTGAATTGCTTCCAGCGGCACTGTATCTCTCAGCGGTATGTCAGCCATCTCTGCGTGGCACTTCTTCAACTGGGAAACGTGGAACACGTCGTGAACTCCTGATAATGCTTCAGGCAACTCCAACTTATAGGCTACTTCTCCCATACGTTCCAAAACTTTGTATGGGCCTACAAAACGTGGCGCTAACTTTCCCTTAACTCCAAAGTGTTTAACTACTCAAAGTGGTGATACTCGAAGATAAACTCGGTCTCCGACTTTGTAAACTGTCTCCTTGCATTTTGAATCTGCGTAGCTCTTCTGCCTGGAATGAGCTACCTTCAGCCTATCGCGAATCAATTTTACTTTCTGTTCAGACTCTTTATTCAGATCTGGTCCAAACAACTAACGGTCTCCAACTTCATCCCATGACAACGGGGTCCTGCACCTCCTTCCGTACAAAGCTTCGAAAGGGGCCATCTTCAAACTGGATTGATAACTGTTGTTGTAAGAGAACTCTGCATATGGAAAATTCTCGTCCCAACTAGATCCGTAATCTAGCGCACAAGCTCTTAATATATCCTCCAAAATCTGATTGACTCTCCCGGTCTGTCCATCTGTCTGCGGATGGAAAGCTGTACTAAACTCTAGTCTGGCACCCAAAGTTTCATGCAACTGATTCCAGAACTTTGAGGTAAATTGGGTTCCTCTATCTGATACAATGCTCTTTGGAACTCCATGCAGACATACGATTCTGGTCATGTATATCTTTGCCAACTTTGCACTGGTATAGGTAGTCTTCACTGGAATGAAATGGGCTACCTTTGTCAGACGATCGACTACAACCCATATTGAGTCATAGCCTGAACGAGTTCTGGGTAAACCCGTAATAAAATCCATGCCTAACTTATCCTACTTCCATTCGGGTATCGACAATGGCTGTAGCAATCCTGCTGGCTTCTGATGATCTGCCTTTACTCTCTGACATACATCACAAACAGCTACATACTCCGCAATATCCTTCTTCATTCCGGTCCACCAGAAAGTATCCTTCAAATCCAAATACATCTTGGTATTTCCTAGGTGAATCGAATATGGTGAATCATGTGCCTCTTGCAGAATTAACTTCCTGATCTCCGATTCATTAGGCACATAAACACGGTCTTCAAACCATAGGGTATCGTGCTCATCCCCACGTAATCCCTTAGCTTTCCTTTGCTCATTTTCTCCTTAATAGAGGCAATCTCCTTGTCAGTCCTTTGAGCTTCTCTGATCTTATCCATCAAGGTAGACTGAATCTCCAATGCTGCTACATAGCCTCTCGGAACTATCTCCAAACGTAGTTCACGAAGATTCTCGGCTAACTCCCTCGGTAAATCTCCCGTCATTAAGGTGTTGACATGACTTTTACGGCTCAACGCGTCAGCTACTACGTTAGCCTTTCCGGGGTGATAATGCAATCTCATATCATAATCCTTGATGAGCTCCAACCATCTCCTTTGCCCGAGATTCAACTCTTTCTGCGTGAAAATATACTTCAAACTCTTGTGATCCGTGTACACCTCACAATGGTTTCCAATGAGAAAATGTCTCCAGGTTTTCAATGCATGCACTACGGCTACTAACTCCAAATCATGCGTAGCATAATTCAACTCATGAGGCTTAAGCTGTCGTGAGGCATAGGAAACAACTCTTCCTTCCTGCATAAGCACTGCTCCAAGTCCTCGACGTGAAGCGTCGCAATACACCTCATAATCCTTGGTCTGATCTGGAAAAATTAACACAAGTGATGTAACCAACCGTTTCTTCAACTCCTGGAAATTGGCCTCACGTTCCTCAGTCCATATGAACTTGGTATCCTTTTTCAACAACTCCGTCATAGGCTTCGCAATCTTTGAGAAATTCTCAATGAATCTCTGGTAGTATCCTGCGAGTCCAAGAAAACTCCGGATCTCTCCAACTGTTGTTGGGGCTTCCCAATTGGTCACGGTATCAACTTCAGTGGGATCTACTGCTATACCTTCTCCCGATATAACGTGTCCGAGAAATCCAACTTCCTTCAACCAAAACTCACATTTGCTAAACTTGGCATATAATTGATGTTCCCTGAGCTTTCCAAGAACCAAACGCAAATGCTCCTTATGCTCCTCTTCGTTCTTTGAGTAAACCAGGATATCATCAATGAACACTACAACAAACTTATCCATAAACTCCATAAACACCTTGTTCATCATGTTCATGAAATATGCAGGTGCGTTAGTCAGACAAAATGACATAACGGTATACTCGTACAGCCCATACCTAGTGGTAAAAGCCGTCTTAGGTATATCCTGTTCTCGAATCTTCAACTGGTGGTATCCTGATCGCAGATCGATCTTGGAAAATACCTTAGCTCCTTGCAATCGATCAAATAGATCATTGATCACCGGTAGTGGGTACTTGTTCTTGATGGTTACTTCATTCAATCCTCAATAATCAACAACCATCCTTAACGATCCATCCTTCTTTTCCACTAGAAGTACTGGCGATCCCCAAGGCGAAGAACTTGGGCAAATATATCCCTTATCCAATAACTCATTAATCTGCTTCTTAATCTCCACCAAATCCTTTGCGGGCGTCCTATATGGTCTCTTTGGTATTGGCCCTGTGCCTGGCAAAAGCTCAATCAAAAACTCAATATCTCTATTCGGTGGCATGCCTGGAAATTCCTCTGGAAATACATCTGGGAAATCCTTCACCACTGGTACTTCCTCCTGCACAACTCCTGTTAAGCAATTTACTTGAGTCCTCTTTGGCACATGCCGGGATACATACTTGATCCTTCTTCCTTCTGGGGTGGTAAGCATAATTGACTTACTGGCACATTCAATATTTCCTTCATACTTTGATAACCAATCCATGCCTAATATCACATCCAATCCTTAAGATTCCAACACTATTAGGTCTGAGGGAAATACGTAGTTACCAATCCTTAATGGTAACCGATCACACCATGGACTAGCCATATACTCTGCTCCAGGCGAGGTTACTAACATGGGTGACCTAAGGGCTTGGGTTGGCAGTTTATACTTATCCACAAATCCCCTTGATATGTATGAATGCGATGCACCAGTATCAAAAAGAACAAGTGAAGTAAATGACTTAACCAAAAACTTACCGATTACTGCATCCGGCTGCTCTTCAACCTCCTCCACGTTAATGTGGTTCACCTGTCCCCTGTTGAAAGGGTTCATCTTTTTCCCAGAGCTTCCATTGCCATTTCCATTATGTGATTCAGGACTTTCATTGGCATAATGTCCGGTCTTCTGGCACTTAAAGCAAGTGACTTGGCTCAAGTCTTTCTTGGCTGGGGTTGATGGGTTGGTGCGGTTATGGCCGTTGCTTCCTCCATTCCCATTACCATTCTTGGGGCCATTGTGATTGTGCGAGCTACCTCCTCCATGGGTATGCTGAAAATCTCCTCCTGATCTAGGGGTAAAACGTGGCTTCTGCTGAGCTCCTGAATTGTACTTCCCTTGTCCATACTTCCGCTTGCGATTCTCAATATGCTGCTGCTTCCCTTCAATCATGAGAGCACGATCTACCAACTCTTGGTAGTTGTTGAAGGTTGCTACCATCAACTGCATGCTCAACTCATCATTCAATCCTTCCAGAAACTTCTCCTGCTTAGCTGCATCCGTAGCAATGTCATCTGGGGCATAACGTGCTAACTTACTAAAGTCCTCCACATACTGGCCAACTGTCCACCCTCCTTGGCACAAGTTGCGAAACTCTCGCTTCTTCATGGACATAGCTCCTGCTGAAACATGGGCAGTACGAAAAGCCTGCTGAAACTGGTCCCACGTGACAGTGTCGATAGGGAAAGTGGCTGTGAAATTCTCCCACCATGATGCTGCGGGTCCTTCCAGCTGATGTGCGGCAAACTTCACCTTTTCCGCATCTATGCACCCTGCCGTGGTCAACTATCTTGCTGTCTTGCGGAGCCAATCATCTGCTACTATCGGCTCGGTGCTACTGGAAAATACTAGCGGATTCAGCCTAAGAAAACGGGCTAAGTGATCAGCAGGTGGTGGTGGTGGTGGGTTGTTGTTGTTGTTGTTCCCCTGATTCTGATTCTGGACTAGCAACTGCATCAACGTGTTCTGCTGCTGGATCAACTGGGTGAGCTCCGGTGGGAAGGTAAATCCGGGGTCACGTCTCGGAAGCATCTGAGGGTTTAGAAAAGATGAGATTTAAGAATAGAGGGGTCTAAAGAGAAAACACTACCCATATGCACATGAGGCAAAAGCAAACAATTCACTTCATTCAATCAATCAAACAAGGGCATACAATCGATCTAACTATCGCAAAAGTGCTCGAACTACTATATTTACATGGTGGACTACTACTACTGATGGGGTGGTCTACTAGAAATATTCTTCGGTTGCAGACTCCATGATATCTGCTCCAGCTTGATCAACATAGTCATCATCGCTATCATCTGGATCTGAGTCGGTGTCGTCGATGATGATGTAGTCTTTCGGGCGAATCTCCTTGGGTTCTTCGTCTTCTTCTACTGGTGTAGGGCCTCCCATTAATATTCCAATCTTCTTGATCAGATCGTCATTCTTTTCCACTAATACTTCGCTTTCCTCTTCAAAATCTTCACATGTAGCCTTGAGTTCTTCCTCCAGTTCCTTGATTCTTGTCCTCGCCTTCTTTAGATCTATCATGTCGGCGCACATCTGGTTCTCCTGACGTCGAATGTGTTGGTTTTAACTCCTGGGTAAAAGCTGCAACTGATCTATCCTTCCTGGTGCTGATCTTCTCCCAGTGCTCATCTCGGCGCCCACAAATCTGGTAGATGGTATCCTTGAGATCATTGCGGTAAACTTCTCCAATACGTCCCATGGCGATGTGAGCTGCCATGCTCTTTCCTAGACTCCAAGTTGGTGCATCAAAATAAAACTCTATGGGCTCAGTGACTGGCATGAACGTCCTTCCTGGAACTTGAACTTGAATCATCCAGCGCTCTTCTTCAGGTAGAGTGGCGTTGTAGGTTCCGGTGAAGCTTGGTACTGCTATGTTCAGGTATCTAGTGACTTCCTTCAAGTGACGTCCAAAGGGTGTATCTTCATCCGGTTGCGTGAACTTGTTCCTTGCATTCTCCATCCTAAATGAGTAGAAAAGATGAGAGGTCAGAATGAGAAGAGTGAGTAGTGATCTAGGGCTTTAGCTTAGTGGTCGTATCCTACAGTCAGCATGTGCTCTGATACCATCTTGTAGCGACCAGACCTCAAACGGTCCAATCTCTATGCTCCGGTGTCATCCCTGGAACAGTAATGCTGACACCACACAGTACTTGAAGGATTTATAACAGAGTAGCAATCACACACCTATTACATCGAGTGTCTCAAAAGAGAACTTATTACAATAAATATGGCTTAAGGCCATCTAATAACGATAACAATGGAAGGCTTGGAAGATAAATGAGTCCATCAACTCCAACGGCATCACTGAGTATAGAACCACGACCTAAAGGCACCTTAATCGTTGTCTGAAAAGTCTGCAACATTAACGTTGCAGCCCGAAACGGGTCAGCACATGGAATATGCTGGCAATGTAACACATAGAGAGTAATGGAATGAAATAAGTTATTCTATATGCAAATATGGCTGGTGGAAAGCTCTATGGTTACAGTTTTGCGTAAAGCCAATTTTTCCCTACTGCAAAGGAATAAATTTTATTTAACTATCATGGTAGTTGTTAAACATTGAGAATGGTTGACAGCATTCTCAATCCCAATTAAGCATCATCATTAAACAAAACCCAACAATTAACTTTAGAGTAACATGATGAGATTCACATGATAATCCAGGTACTAGATACTCAAGATGTCCATAACCGGGGACACGGCTAACCATGATTAGTTTATACACTGTGCAGAGGTTTGCGCACTTTTCCCCACAAGACCCGATCTCCTCCGTTGGATTTCTTGCACTACATGGTGTTTGAGAAACGGATGACCGAGACATAGTCTTTCAGAAGCGCTAGCACCTTATGAACGGGTAGACTGTACCAACCTACATCCCCTACATCTGCTAGTCTACCACTGTAAGAGTTCGCACGACTTAGTCAACTATGCTAGAGCCCATAGTAGCTTGTGGATGCACACGGAAGTTTCTAGCATGAATAATCTCATGATCCCTTTGAGTCTGGGTGGCGGTCCAAAAGAAAACAGGCAATCGCTGGAATACCCAGGTGCCTCAATCCACCCAGATGTGTGTTTAGGTTGCCACCTTAAATAAACCATTAATTAACAATCTCACAGCTGTCATGGATACACTCACCCAATCCACATCTACTAGCATAGCATGGCATAATAAGCAAACGTAAGAGTAACTCCCTAAGGTTTGATAATAAACAGGTAATAGGTTCTACCTCAACTACTTCCCAAACCCACAATTTAATTAGATCCTAATCATGCAATGTGTGAGGATTGATCTAATGCAATAAAACTGGGTAGTAGGAGGTATGATCAAAGTGTTACTTGCCTTGCTGATGATCCGCAAAACCTAGCGATTCGAAGTAGCAAGCGGCGCACTCTGGGTACTCTATCACAAACATACAAGCATACAATAAGTACTCAACTAATGCACAGGTAAAACACGAATAGAAGATCTAACCAGAAAGTTCAACTTAAGAACTCCGGTTGGCAAAAAGAATCAAAACAAACGAAGCAACGAAAGACAAACGGCAAAAGAAACAAGCTTCATTTACTATTCTGGATCTAGGGAAATTTTTACTGTGGCAAAAACTTGTTTGAGTTGGTTAAATGGAAATAGGGTTTCGAGACGAAACTCCAGGCTCTTGAATCGCCTGATTCCGATAAACGAGCGAAAAGATAAACTAAAACGAACATCGGATCAGAGATCACGATCAGAAGAACCGCGGATTTAATCCGAGAAAAAGAAAAACGATGAACAAGTTAACGAACAAATGTTCGTTAACAGAAACTAAACGAAAAACGCGTTCGTTAAAACGAACGGACGAGCGGGCGCTCGCTAAATAAATAAACCAGAGAAAAACCGATCTATTGAAAAAAAACAAAAACTAGGGTTTTCAAAAAAACGAAACGGCTTTTTCTCAAAAACCGGCCGGCGGCACACCTCGGCGGCGGCTCTCCGGCGGGGCTCCGGCAGGGCGGCGGGTGGCGCGAGGCGGCGGGGCGGCGGCTTCGGGCGGCGGCGGCTCTAGGCGTCGGGGCGGCTTGCGGCGGCGCGGGCAGCGGCAGGCGGCGCGGGGCGGCGTGGGGTGGCGGCGGCAGTGGCTTGGGGCTCCAGGGGGCCCCCTGGATGGTATTTAAGGAGGAGGGGTCGGCTGGCTTGGGGAGGGGGTCGGCGGCGGCGGCGGCTCCGGCTCGGTCTCCTCCCGAGTCCGGCAGCAGCACGGGCGAGGAGGGGGCGGCTTGGGCCGGCCTGGCTCGGCTGGGCCCTTGGCCGAGTCGAGCGCGGGTTTGTTTTAACAATTTCACCGCGCCTAAAAGGAACTAGAAAAAATAAATAAAAATCTAAAAATGCCAAAACAAATTTTCTCCGTCTAAATAAAATATTTAGAACAGGATGAACATTTTTTTTGGCTCTAAATGCAATTTTTGAAAACGTGCAATTTTCCCTAAATTCAAATAAAATAGCAAATAAAACCAAAATAAAATATTATTTGATTTTTTATTAAATCCTCAATATTTCTTTATTTTTGGGAAAGTCATTTTATTCCCTCTCTCATATTTTGATAATAGAAATAATTGAAGATAAAATAAATAAAATCAAATGATCCTATTTTCAAAATTTGAGAAAACTCAAATATGAAAATAACGAAATCCCCAACTCTCTCCGAGGGTCCTTGAGTTGCGTAGAATTTCTAGGATCCACCAAAAGCAATAAAATATGCTTATGCAATTGATGATCTAGTGTATAACATTCCAAATTGAAAATTTGGGATGTTACAAGGCTGAACACGACAAACATCTCCTGGAGCATGTCCAGGCCGCTATCCCTGTCCAGGAGTGCACAACCCCAGCATCGGCTCCTTCCACGGCTAACAATGTATATTCAACACTCAACCTTAATCGAGCATACAAAATAGATGTCTGCCAAAATATATAGATGTACTACATGTAAACTTGCAACGCTGGAAGCAGAGGAAAAGCATGGCACGCTCATGCTCAAAACGTGATCCCGTGAACAAATTCTATAAGTAATACACCGAGTTAGAAGCTGGTGCCAAATCTAATCTCACGTACGTAGTTCTAGTCCTTCTAGCAATCAGTGGCAGTGGAAATTTACAAAAAGAAGATTCAGATTTGTTTAAAAACAGAGGGGGTGGCTGGTGCCTGTCGATCGGTAGATGGATGGGAGATGGTTGGATCGATGCAGTCATGCATACTTGGCGGAGGTGGAGTCCGACGGTGACACGGTCTACTACAGCGATGGAGGCAGTGCCGGACTGCCAGAGGTGGAGCACTGGATGAAGGAAATATGCCCTAGAGGCAATAATAAAGTTGTTATTTATATTTCCTTATATCATGATAAATGTTTACTATTCAAGCTAGAATTGTATTAACCGGAAACTTAGTACATGTGTGAAGACATAGATAAACAGAGCGTCACTAGTTTGCCTCTACTTGACTAGCTCATTGAATCAATGATGGTTATGTTTCCTAACCATAGACATGAGTTGTCATTTGATTAATGGTATCACATCATTAGAGAATGATGTGATTGACTTGACCCATCTGTTAGCTTAGCACGATGATCGTTTAGTTTGTTGCTATTGCTTTCTCCATAACTATACATGTTCATATGACTATGAGATCATGCAACTCCCGAATATCGAAGGAACACTTTGTGTGCTAGCAAATGTCACAATGTAACTGGGTGATTATAAAGGTGCTCTATAGGTGTCTCTGATGGGGTTTGTTGAGTTGGCATGGATCAAGATTAGGATTTGTCACTCCGATTGTCGGAGAGGTATCTCTAGCCCTCTCGGTAATGTACATCACAATAAGCCTTGCAAGCAATGTAGCTAATGAGTTAGTTATGGTATGTAGCATTATGGAACAAGTAAAGAGACTTGCCGGTAACGAGATTGAACTAGGTATTGAGATACCGACGATCGAATCTCGGGCAAGTAACATACCGATGACAAAGGGAACAACGTATATCGTTATGCGGTTTGACCGATAAAGATCTTCGTAGAATATGTAGAACCAATATGAGCATCTAGGTTCCGCTATTGGTTATTGACCGGAGACATGTCTCAGGCATGTCTACATAGTTCTCGAACCCGTAGGGTCCACACGCTTAACGTCCGGTATTACGAGTTTATGTGTTTTGATGTACCGAAGGTAGTTCGGAGTCCCGGATTTGATCACGGACATGACGAGGAGTCTCGAAATGGTCGAAACATAAAGATCGAGATATTGGAAGCCTATGTTTGGACATCAGAATGGTTCCGGGTGAAAACGGGAGTATATCGGAGCACCGGGAGATTACTAGAACCCCCCGGGAGGTATATGGGCCTTATTGGGCCTTAGTGAGAGAGAGGGGAAAGGAGCAAAGGAGGGGCCCCCCAAGCTCAATCCGAATTGGGAGGGGGGCCGGCCCCTCTTTTCCTTCCTCCTCCCTCCTCCTTCCTTCTCTCCTAAATCCAATAAGGCAAGGGGGGATCCTACTCCCGGTGGGAGTAGGACTCCCCTTGGGGCGCGCCTAGGAGGCCGGCCCCCTTCCCCTCCTCCACTCCTTTATATACGGGGGAGGGGGGCACTGTCGATGTCAAAACTGGCGGATCTCGGGTAGGGGGTCCCGAACTGTGCATCTGAGGTTGATGGTAACAGGAGACAGGAAACACAATGTTTACCCTGGTTCGGGCCCTCCCGATGGAGGTAAAACCCTACGTCCTACTAGATTAATATTGATGAGTATGGGGGTTACAAGAGTTGATTTACCACGAGATCGTAATGGCTAAAACCCTAGAAGTCTAGCCTATCTGATTATGATTGTCTCTATGGACTAAGCCCTCCGGTTTATATAGACACCGGAGGGGACTAGGGTTATACAAAGTCGGTTATAGAGAAAGGAATCTTCATATCCAAACGCCAAGCTTGCCATCCATGCCAAGGAGAGTCCCATCCGGACACGGGTGAGAGTCTTCGGTCTTGTATCTTCATAGCCCATCAGTCCGGCCCATGTCCAACAGGCCGGATGCCCGAGGACACCTTAGTCCAGGACTCCCTCCGTAGCCCCTGAACCAGGCTGCAATGACGAGGTGTCCGGCACGCAGATTGTCTTTGGCATTGCAAGGCGGGTTCCTCCTCCGATCACTTCAAAACACCTGACTTAAAGAGTTGTATTCGGCCTTCCATTTAATGTCGCACCCATCGGCTTCTGTGCCTCCACACCATATGCTCCACGCGTCGAGCGAATACGAGAGGTCGGGGCATTTTTGCAGAACCCCCTCCGGCCACATAAGAAAGGCCTCTATTAAAGGGGAGTGGATCCCAGATCCATTCCATACCCCGCGGAAAAATCCTCAGAGCTTGCTAGGAGGAACCACTCCAACATGGCTAGCGCCCCCAGCTCTTCCTCCCGTCTCCATAGCTCCGAGAAAGGTGATTGGGAGAGATGTTCCATATCTCACGGTCAGCTGACGAAGCTGCAAACACAGGGCTTTCTTTTCAAAAATACATCTCCTGATCGCCACATCAAATCGTGATGCCATTCGCCACATTCTATCAGGAAAAGTGTCTGCAGGACTATGTCCGGGGATCCTGCCGCTCGTGCCTCCACTAGTCAGGTTCCAGCCCCTGCCCTAAGGACGGGGGCTGACACGGGAGTGGCGCCGAATGAAGGAAATATGCCCTAGAGGCAATAATAAAGTTATTATTTATTTCCTTATTTCATGATAAATGTTTATTATTCATGCTAGAATTGTATTAATCGGAAACATAATACATGTGTGAATACATAGACAAACATAGTGTCACTAGTATGCCTCTACTTGACTAGCTCATTAATCAAAGATGGTTAAGTTTCCTAACCATAGACATGAGTTGTCATTTGATTAACGGGATCACATCATTAGGAGAATGATGTGATTGACTTGACCCATTCTGTTAGTTTAGCACTTGATCGCTTAGTATGTTGCTATTGCTTTCTTCATGACTTATACATGTTCTTATGACTATGAGATTATGCAACTCCCGTTTACCGGAGGAACACTTTGTGTGCTACCAAATGTCACAACATAACTGGGTGATTATAAAGGTGCTCTACAGGTGTCTCCGAAGGTACTTGTTGAGTTGGCGTATTTCGAGATTAGGATTTGTCACTCCGATTGTCGGAGAGGTATCTCTGGGCCCACTCGGTAATGCACATCACTATAAGCCTTGCAAGCATTGTAACTAATGAGTTAGTTGCGGGATGATGTATTACATAACAAGTAAAGAGACTTGCCGGTAATGAGATTGAACTAGGTATTGAGATACCGACGATCGAACCTCGGGCAAGTAACATACCGATGAAAAGGGAAAAACGTATGTTGTTATGCGGTTCGACCGATAAAGATCTTTGTAGAATATGTAGGAGCCAATATGGGCATCCAGGTTCCGCTATTAGTTATTGACCAGAGAGGTTTCTCGGTCATGTCTACATAGTTCTCGAACCCGTAGGGTCCGCACGCTTAACATTCGTTGACGATATAGTATTATATGAGTTATGTATGTTGGTGACCGAATGTTGTTCGGAGTCCCGAATGAGATCACGAACATGACGAGGAGCTCAAGAATGGTCCGGAGATAAAGATTCATATATTGGATGATATGGTTAGTGATAACCCACAAGTATAGGGGATCGCAACAGTTTTTGAGGGTAGAGTATTCAACCCAAATTTATTGATTCGACACAAGGGGAGCCAAAGAATATTCTCAAGTATTAGCAGTTGAGTTGTCAATTCAACCACACCTGGAAACTTAATATCTGCAGCAAAGTGTTTAGTAGCAAAGTAATATGATAGTAGTGATAACGGTAACGAAAGGTAACAGTAGTAAAAGTAATGTTTTTGGTATTTTGTAGTGATGATAGCAATAGCAACGGAAAAGTAAATAAGCGAAGAACAATATATGGAAAGCTCGTAGGCAATGGATCGGTGATGGAGAATTATGCCGGATGCGGTTCATCACATAACAGTCATAACCTAGGGTGACACAGAACTAGCTCCAGTTCGTCAATGTAATGTAGGCATGTATTCCGAATATAGTCATGCGTGCTTATGGAAAAGAACTTGCATAACATCTTTTGTCATACCCTCCCGTGGCAGCAGGGTCCTTACGGATACTAAGGGATATTAAGGCCTCCTTTTAATAGAGTACCAGAACAAAGCATTAACACATAGTGAATACATGAACTCCTCAAACTACGGTCATCACGGGTAAGTATCCCGATTATTGTCACTTCGGGGTTAACGGATCATAACACATAATAGGTGACTATAGACTTGCAAGATAGGATCAAGAACACTCATATATTGATGAAAACATAATAGTTTCAGATCTGAAATCATGGCACTCGGGCCCTAGTGACAAGCATTAAGCATAGCAAAGTCATAGCAACATCAATCTCAGAAGATAGTGGATACTAGGGATCAAACCCTAACAAAACTAACTCGATTACATGATAGATCCCATCCAACCCATCACCGTCCAGCAAGCCTATGATGGAATTACTCACGCATGGCGGTGAGTATCATGAAATTGGTGATGGAGGATGGTTGATGATGACGATGGCGACAGATTCCCCTCTCCGGAGCCCCGAACGGACTCCAGATCAGCCCTCCCGAGAGGTTTTAGGGCTTGGCGGTGGCTCCGTATCGTAAAACATGATGATTTCTTCTCTCTGTTTTTTCTCCCCGAAACACAATATATGGAGTTGGAGTCGGAGAGGCAACAGGGGGGCCACGAGGTAGGGGGCGCGCCCCCCACCCTCGTGGACAGGTGGTGGGCCCCCTGTCCTTCATCTTTTGCAGGTATTTTTTATATTTTCCAAAAAGTTGCTCCGTGAAGTTTCAGGTCATTCCGAGAACGTTTGTTTCTGCACATAAATAACACCATGGTAATTCTGCTGAAAACAGCGTCAATCCGGGTGAGTTCCATTCAAATCATGCAAGAGTCCAAAACAAGGGGAAAAGTGTTTGGAAAAGTAGATACGACAGAGACGTATCAACTCCCCCAAGCTTAAACCTTTGCTTGTCCTCAAGCAATTCAATTGCTAAACTGAAAGTGATAAAGAAAAACTTTTACAAACTCTGTTTGCTCTTGTTGTTGTAAATATGTAAAGCCAGCATTCAAGTTTTTAGCAAAGATTATAACTAACCACATTCTCAATAACGCTTAGGTCTCAAGCTTACTCATATCAATAGCATAATCAACTAGCGAGCAATAATAATAAATCTCGGATGACAACACTTTCTCAAAACAATCATAATATGATATAACAAGATGGTATCTCGCTAGCCCTTTCTGAGACCGCAAAACATAAATGCAGAGCACCTTTAAAGACCAAGGACTGACTAGACATTGTAATTCATGGTAAAAGAGATCCAGTCAAGTCATACCCAATGTAAACTAACAGTAATGAATGCAAATGACAGCGGTGCTCTCCAACTGGTGCTTTTTAATTAGAGGGGGATGACTCAACATAAAAGTAAATAGATAGGCCCTTCGCAAAGGGAAGCAGGGATTTGTAGAGGTGCCAGAGCTCGGTTTTGAAACAGAGGTGAATAATATTTTGAGCGGTATACTTTCATTGTCAACATAACAACCAAGAGATGGCGATATCTTCCATGCTACACACATTATAGGCGGTTCCCAAATAGAATGGTAAAGTTTATACTCCCCCTTCCACCAACAAGTAGCAATCCATGGATTGCTCGAAACAACGAGTGCCTCCAATTAACAAGAGTCCCAGGGGAAGTTTTGTTTGCAATTATTTTGATTTAGTTTGCATAAAGCATGGGACTGGGCATCCCGGTGACCAGCCATTTATCTCGTGAGTGAGGAGCGGAGTCCACTCCTCTAGAGAATAACCCGCCTAACATGGAAGATACAGACAGCCCTAGTTGATACATGAGCTATTCGAGTATACAAAATAGGACATTTATTTGAAGGTTTAGAGTTTGGCACATACAAATTTACATGGAACGGCAGGTAGATACCATATATAGGTAGGTATAGTGGACTCATGTGGAATAACTTTGGGGTTTAAGGGATTGGATGCACAAGCAGTATTCCCGCTTAGTACAGGTGAAGGCTAGCAAAAGACTGGGAAGCGACCAGCTATAGAGCGACAACAGTCATGAACATGCATTAAAATTAATCAACACTGAATGCAAGCATGAGTAGGATATAATCCACCATGAACATAAATATCGTGAAGGCGATGTTGATTTTGTTTCAACTACATGCGTGAACATGCTCCAAGTCAAGTTACTTAAATCATTCAGAGGAGGATACCACCCTATCATACCACATCATAACTATCTCAATAGCATGTTGGCACGCAAGGTAAACCATTATAAGCTCCTAGCTAATCAAGCATGGCATAAGAAACTATGATCTCTAGTTGTCATTGCAAACATGCTTATTCATAATAGGCTGAATCAGGAACGATGAGCTAATCATATTTACAAAAACAAAAGAGGTCGAGTTCATACCAGCTTTTCTCATCTCAGCCAGTCCATCATATATCATCATAATTGCCTTTCACTTGCACGACTGAACGATGTGAATAATAATAATATTGCACGTGCATTGGACTAAGCTAGAACCTGCAGGCATTCAATAAATAGGAGAAGACAAGGCAATATGGGCTCTTTTGTCAGATAAACAATAATGCATATAAGAGCCACTTCAACAATTTAATTATCGTCTTCTCCTATCGACCCCCAAAGAAAAGAAAAGAAATAAATCTATTTACACGGGAAAGCTCCCAACAAGCAAAAGAAGAACAGGAAATCTTTTTGGGTTTTCTTTAATTACTACTACAAGCATGGAAATTAAACTGATTAAAAACTACAACTAATTTTTTTTGGTTTTTCTTAAGGTTTATTAAACACACAAGAAGAAAGCATAAAAAAAGGAAAATAAACTAGCATGGATGATACAATGAAAAAGTATGAGCACCGCCATCTAGCAATGAGTGTGTGAGCATAAATGTAATGTCTGTGGGAAATACATACTCCCCCAAGCTTAGGCTTTTGGCCTAAGTTGATCTATGGCCACGGATGGCCTGGCGGATATCCATAATAATAGTTGGGGTCGTACTGAGATGCAGCGGCTATCGCCTGCTGAGCTGCAGCGTGGCGATGAGCGGCCTCCGCTCTCCTCTCGTACTCATCTGCCTCCTCTCTGGTAATAGTATATCTTCCTTTTGCCTGATGATCAAAGAAGGCAGGAGCAGGGAGAATAATATGGACAGCATGGCATCTGTCAAAGATTAGTCGATACTGGAGAGGTGATTCATTCCTCTCGACAAACTGGTGGTGAACCATACCGTTAAAGTCTAGGTAAGCAGGAGGTAATTCAATATCATCTTCGCATATGGCTATACCAAGAAAATTAGATATGAGGGTTGCATAAATTCCCCCAAAGAAATCTCCATTAAATCTATTAAGATGAAACCTACATGCAACAATGGCTCCCAAATTATAAGATTTATCTCCCAACACAGCACTCCTAAGAATACTGAGGTCGGGGACACACATGTGACATGCTTCATCCTTACCATTAATGCATCTACCTATGAAGAGAGCAAAATAATGTATAGCAGGAAAGTGAATGCTTCCTATGGTGGCTTGTGTTATATCTCTAGATTCTCCCACAGTTATACTAGCAAGAAAATCTCTAAATTTAGATTTGCGAGGATCCCTTATACTCCCCCATTGTGGAAGTTTGCAAGCAGTGGTAAAATCCTCTAAGTCCATAGTGTAAGAATTATCATAAAGATCAAACAGGACAGTTGGAGAATTACGTGAAGTTGAAAATTCAAACCTCCTCATAAAGGTACTGGTGAGGTTGTGATACTGGCTGCACTTCTCTTCCTCGAAGCTCACAAGATCAGTGTTACGCGAATATGCGTTGAATTCTTCCTTAATTCCCGCTCGATCCATAAAGTTCTTAGAAGGCCATTCACAAGGACGCACTGGAGCGTCTCTTGGTGGCTCTTCATTAGCATCACGCATTGCAAGCCTGGGTCTTTGCTTCCTTGAAGAACCACCTTGGAACATTTTCCTAAGCATATTTCTTCCTCTGAAAAATTCTGAAAATTTTTAGTAACTTAAAAATAAAAGTAAACCAAACTCAATAATATTGATAGCAACTACTCCTACAAGTGCCTAGAGCCTATATCATGCATCAAAACTACTTGGAACCATATAAATTTGACATGCAAGCTCAAGAACAGGCTCACCTAAGTAGCAAAAATTTGCAATGAATAAAGCACTAGAACAAAAACTAATTGGACCAATGGAGGAGTCACATACCAAGGAACAATCTCCCCAAGCAGTTTTGTGAGAGGTGCTTTGAGCAAGAAGATCAAAAATGGCAGCAAAACGAGCTTGGACTCGGGTTTGAGCTGGTTATTCGTGTTTGGGGAGGAACAAGGAGTGTATGGGTGAAAGGATAAGTGGAGGAGAGCCACCATGGGCCCACGAGGCAGGGGGCGTGCCCAGGGGGTAGGGCACACCCTCCACCCTCGTGGGCAGGTGGTTGGCCCCCCTGCTGTGTTCTTAGTGCCAAATATTCTCAAATATTCTGGAAAAAATCATATTTAAATTTCAGGGCATTTGGAGAACTTTTATTTTCGAGGTATTTTTATATTGCATGGATAATCAGATAACAAACAGAAAAATATTTATTTTTATTTTATTTAATATAAATATCAGAAAGTAAAATTGGGGTACAGAAGGTTGTGCCTTCTAGTTTCATCCATCTCATGATCATCATAAGGAATCTACTAACAAGGTTGATCAAGTCTTGTTAACGAACTCATTCCGAATAACATGGAACCGGAGAAATTTCGAATAACACTATGTTACCTCAACGGGGATATGCACATCCCCAATAATAATAATATCATATTTCTTCTTGACAGTAGGAAGAGGAAATTCAAAACCTCCAAATATAATCGATGGAATTTTTCCAATAGAGTTGATACTATGAACTTGAGGTTGTTTCCTCGGAAAGTGTACCGTGTGCTCATATTATTAACATGAAAAGTGACATTGCCTTTAGTGCAATCAATAACAGCCCCTGCAGTATTCAAAAAGGGTCTTCCAAGAATAATAGACATACTATCGTCCTCGGGAATATCAAGAATAACAAAGTCCGTTAAAATAGTAACATTTGCAACTACAACAGGCACATCCTCACAAATACCGACAGGTATAGCAGTTGATTTATCGGCCATTTGCAAAGATATTTCAGTAGGTGTCAACTTATTCAAATCAAGTCTACGATATAAAGAGAGAGGCATAACACTAACACCGGCTCCAAGATCACATAAAGTAGTTTTAACATAGTTTCTTTTAATGGAGCATGGTATAGTTGGTACACCGGGATCTCCAAGTTTCTTTGGTATTCCACCCTTAAAAGTATAATTAGCAAGCATGGTGGAAATTTCAGCTTCCGGTATCTTTATTTTATTTGTAATTATATCTTTCATGTACTTAGCATAAGGATTGGTTGTGAGCATATCAGTTAATCGCATACGCAAAAAGATAGGTCTAATCATTTCAGCAAAGCACTCAAAATCCTCATCATCCTTTTTCTTGGATGGTTTGGGAGGAAAAGGCATGGGTTTCTGAACCCAAGGCTCTCTTTCTTTACCATGTTTCCTAGCAACAAAGTCTTTCTTATCATAACGTTGATTCTTTGATGGTGGGTTATCAAGATCAACATCAGGTTCAATTTCTATATCATTATCATTACTAGGTTGAGCATCATTATGAACATTATCATTAACATTACCACTGGTTTCAGGTTCATTACCAGATTGAGTTTCAGCATCAGAAATAGAAATATCATTTGGATTCTCAGGTGTTTCAACAATAGGATCACTAGAAGCATGCAAAGTCCTATCATTTTTCTTTTTCTTCTTTTTAGACGAACTAGGTGCATCTATATTATTTCTCTGAGAATATTGCTCAATTCTCTTAGGATGGACTTCAGGATACAAAGGTTCATGAGTCATTCTACCACCTCTAGTCATAACTCTAACAACATTATCATTATCCTTACTATTCAATTCATTGAGCAAATCATTTTGAGCTTTAAGTACTTGTTCTACTTGAGTGGTAACCATAGAAGCATGTTTACTAATAAGTTTAAGTTTACCTTTGACATTAGCCATATAATCACCCAAGTGTTCAAGCATATTTGAATTGTATTTCAATTTTCTACCAAAATAAGCATTAAAATCTTCTTGCTTAGCCATAAATTTCTCAAACTCATCTAAGCATGGGCTAGCAAATTTAGTAAATGGGATTTCAACTTTATCATATCTATAGAGAGAATTTACCTTTACTACCTGTGTCGGGTTATCAAGACCATGAGTTTCTTCAATAGGTAATGGATTAAGATTACATGTTTCTTCAACATGCGGTAAATTAAGACCATGTATTTCTTTAATAGGAGGTAAATTCTTAACATCTTCAGCTTTAATACCTTTTTCTTTCATAGATTTCTTTGCCTCTTGCATATCTTCAGGACTGAGAAATAGAATACCCCTCTTCTTCAGAGTTGGTTTAGGAATAGGCTCAGGAATTGGCTCCGGAGGTGTCCAATTTTTTTTCATTTGCCAACATATTATTCAATAGAATTTCAGCTTCATCCGGTGTTCTTTCCCTGAAAACAGAACCAGCACAACTATCCAGGTAATCACTGGAGGCATCAGTTAGTCCATTATAAAAGATATCAAGTATTTCATTTTTCTTAAGAGGATTATCAGGCAAAGCATTAAGTAATTGGAGAAGCCTCCCCCAAGCTTGTGGGAGACTCTCTTCTTCAATTTGCACAAAATTATATATATATCCCTTAAAGCAGCTTGTTTCTTATGAGCAGGGAAATATTTAGCACAGAAGTAATATATCAAATCCTGGGGACTACGCACACAACCAGGATCAAGAGAATTAAACCATATCTTAGCATCACCCTTTAATGAGAACGGAAATATTTTAAGGATGTAAAAGTAACGAGTTCTCTCATCTTTAGTGAACAGGGTGGCTATATCATTCAATTTAGTCAGATGTGCCACACAGTTTCAGATTCATAACCATGAAAAGGATCAGATTCAACCAAAGTAATTATATCAGGATCAACCAAGAATTCATAATCCTTATCAGTAACAAAGATAGGTGAAGTAGCAAAAGCAGGGTCAGGTTTCATTCTAGCATTTAGAGATTCCTTACTCCATTTAGCTAATAGCCTTTTGAGTTCATTTCTATTTTTAGAAAGCTAAAATAGCTAAAGAAGCTTCTTGATCAAAAACATAACCCTTAGGAATAACAAGTGATTCTTCATCATCACTTTCATCAGTATCATCAGATTCGATATTTTCAATTTCTCTACCTCTAGCAAGTTGTTCATCAAGAAATTTACCAAGTGGCACAGTAGTATCAAGCATATAAGTAGTTTCATCATAAGTATCATGCATAGCAGAAAGTGGCATCATCAATAACATGCGACATATCAGAACGAATAGCAGAAGCAGGTGTAGGTGTCGCAAGCTTACTCAAAACAGAAGGTGAATCAAGTGCAGAGCTAGATGGCAGTTCCTTACCTCCCCTCGTAGTTGAGGGATAGATCTTGGTTTTTGGATCTCTCAAGTTCTTCATAATGATAAGAAGATATATGTCCCAAGTGACTCAAAGAATAGAGCTATGCTCCCCGGCAACGGCGCCAGAAAATAGTCTTGATAACCCACAAGTATAGGGGATCACAATAGTTTTCGAGGGTAGAGTATTCAACCCAAATTTATTGATTCGACACAAGGGGAGCCAAAGAATATTCTCAAGTATTAGCAGCTGAGTTGTCAATTCAACCACACCTAGAAACTTAATATCTGCAGCAAAGTGTTTAGTAGCAAAGTAATATGATAGTAGTGATAACGGTAACAAAAGGTAAAAGTAGTAAAAGTAATGTTTTTGGTATTTTGTAGTGATGATAGCAATAGCAACGGAAAAGTAAATAAGCGAAGAACAATATATGGAAAGCTCGTAGGCAACGGATCGATGATGGAGAATTATGCCGGATGTGGTTCATCATGTAACAGTCATAACCTAGGGTGACACAGAACTAACTCCAGTTCGTCAATGTAATGTAGGCATGTATTCCGAATATAGTCATACATGCTTATGGAAAAGAACTTGCATAACATCTTTTGTCCTACCATCCCGTGGCAGCGGGGTCCTTACGGAAACTAAGGGATATTATGGCCTCCTTTTAATAGAGTACCAGAACAAAGCATTAACACATAGTGAATACATGAACTCCTCAAACTACGGTTATCACCGGTAAGTATCCCGATTATTGTCACTTCGGGGTTAACGGATCATAACACATAATAGGTGACTATAGACTTGCAAGATAGGATCAAGAACACTCATATACTGATGAAAACATAATAGGTTCAGATCTCAAATCATGGCACTCGGGCCCTAGTGACAAGCATTAAGCATAGCAAAGTCATAGCAACATCAATCTCAAAACATAGTGGATACTAGGGATCAAACCCTAACAAAACTAACTTGATTACATGATAGATCCCATCCAACCCATCACCGTCCAGCAAGCCTACGATGGAATTACTCACGCACGGCGGTGAGCATCATGAAATTGGTGATGGAGGATGGTTGATGATGACAATGGCGACGGATTCCCCTCTCCGAAGCCCCGAACGGACTCCAGATCAGCCCTCCCGAGAGGTTTTAGGGCTTGGCGGTGGCTCCGTATCGTAAAACATGATGATTTCTTCTCTCTGTTTTTTCTCCCCGAAACACAATATATGGAGTTGGAGTCGGAGAGGCAACAGGGGGCCCACGAGGTAGGGGGCGCCCCCCCCCCACCCTCGTGGACAGGTGGTGGACCCCCTGGCCTTCATCTTTTGCAAGTATTTTTTATATTTTCCAAAAAGTTGCTCCGTGAAGTTTCAGGTCATTCCGAGAACGTTTGTTTCTGCACATAAATAACACCATGGTAATTCTGCTGAAAACAGCGTCAGTCCGGGTTAGTTCCATTCAAATCATGCAAGTTAGAGTCCAAAACAAGGGCAAAAGTGTTTTGAAAAGTAGATATGACAGAGACGTATCAGTTAGGCCAAGGGGTCAGGCCCACGGGGCTATAAGTTGGTGCAAAAGGAGTTTTGCGGAGGCCAGGGGGGCAAACGCCGAAGACCCTGCCGTCTGGCCCTGGGCCAGACACCGAGGCCCATGGCGTCTGGGCCAAACGCCAAGGATTGTGGCGTTTGGTCCTGGAGTCCGAGTGGGACTCTTGCCTTTCGGGAAAAACCGACTTTGAGGAGCCTTTTGCTCCAAGTTTCGACCCCAGGGCTCAACATATAAATAGAGGGGTGGGGCTAGCACCAACGACACATCAAGAAACACCAAGTCATGTGCCGGCTACCCCGTCCCCTCTAGTTTATCCTCCGTCATAGTTTTCGTAGTGCTTAGGAGAAGCCCTGCGGAGATTGTTCTTCACCAACACGGTCACCATGCTGTCGTGCTGCCAGAACTCATCTACTACTTCGCCCCTCTTGCTGGATCGAGAAGGCGAGGACGTCATCGAGCTGAACGTGTGCTGAACGCGGAGGTGCCGTATGTTTGGTACTTGATCGGGACGGATCGTGAAGGTGAATGACTACATCAACCGCGTTGATAAACGCTTCCGCTTACGGTCTACGAGGGTACGTAGAAAACACTCTCCCCTCTCATTGCTACGCATCACCATGATCCTACGTGTGCGTAGGGAAGTTTTTGAAATTACTACGTTCCCCAATAGTGGCATCCGAGCCTGGTTTTATGCGTAGGTGTTATATGCACGAGTAGAACACAAGTGAGTTGTGGGAGATACAAGTCATACTGCTTACCAGCATGTCATACTTTGGTTCGGCGGTATTGTTGGATGAAGCGACCTAGACTGACATTACGCATACGCTTACGCGAGACTGGTTCTACTGACGTGCTTTGCACACAGGTGGCTGGCGGGTGTCAGTTTCTCCAACTTTAGTTGAACCAAGTGTGGCTACGCACAGTCCTTGCGAAGGTTAAAACAGCACTAACTTGACGAACTATCGTTGTAGTTTTGATGCGTACGTAAGAACGGTTCTTGCTCAGCCCGTAGCAACCACGTAAAACTTGCAACAACAAAGTAGAGGACGTCTAACTTGTTTTTGCAGGGCATGTTGTGATGTGATATGGTCAAGACGTGATGCTATATTTGGTTGTATGAGATGATCATGTTTTGTAACCGAGTTATCGGCAACTGGCAGGAGCCATATGGTTGTCGCTTTATTGTATGCAATGCAATCGCCCTGTAATTGCTTTACTTTATCACTAAGCGGTAGCGATAGTCATAGAAGCTATAGTTGGCGAGACGACAACGATGCTACGATGGAGATCAAGGTGTCGTGCCGGTGACGATGGTGATCATGACGGTGCTTCGGAGATGGAGATCACAAGCACAAGATGATGATGGCGATATCTTATCACTTATATTGATTGCATGTGATGTTTATCCTTTATGCATCTTATTCTGCTTTGTTTGACGGTAGCATTATAAGATGATCTCTCACTAAATTTCAAGGTAAAAGTGTTCTCCCTGAGTATGCACCATTGCCAAAGTTCGTCGTGCCGAAACACCACGTGATGATCGGGTGTGATAAGCTCTACGTTCATCTACAATGGGTGCAAGCCAGTTTTGCACATGCAGAATACTCAGGTCAAACTTGACGAGCCTAGCATATGCAGATATGGCCTTGGAACACTGGAGACCGAAAGGTCGAGCGTGAATCATATAGTAGATATGATCAACATAATGATGTTCACCATTGAAAACTACTCCATCTCACGTGATGATCGGACATGGTTTAGTTGATTTGGATCACGTGATCATTTAGATGATTAGAGGGATGTATATCTAAGTGGGAGTTCTTGAGTAATATGATTAACTGAACTTTAATTTATCATGAACTTAGTCCTGATAGTATTTGCATAACTATGTTGTAGATCAATAGCTTGCGATGTAGCTCCCCATTTATTTTTGATATGTTCCTAGAGAAAATAAAGTTGAAAGATGTTAGTAGCAATGATGCGGATTGGATCTGTGATCTGAGGATTATCCTCATTGCTGCACAGAAGAATTATGTCCTTGATGCACCGCTAGGTGACAGACCTATTGCAGGAGCAGATGCACACGTTATGAACGTTTGACAAAGCTCGGTATGATGACTACTTAATAGTTTAGTGCACCATGCTTTACGGCTTAGAACCGGGACTTCAAAAACGTTTTGTACGCCACGTAACATATAAGATGTTCTAAGAGTTGAAATTGGTATTTCATACTCAAGCCCGTGTCGAGAGGTATGAGACCTCTGACAGTACTTTGCCTACATGATGGAGGAGAATAGCTCAACCAGTGGACATGTGCTCAGATTGTCTGAGTACTACAATTGCTTGAATCAAGTGGGAGTTAATCTTCCAGATAAAAAGGTGATTGACAGAGTTCTCTAGTCACTATCACCATGTTACTGGAACTTCGTGATGAACTATAATATGCAAGGGATGATGAAATTAATTCCCAAGCTCTTCGCGATGCTCAAATTGGCGAAGGTAGAAATCAAGAAATAGCATCAAGTGTTGATGGTTAACAAGACCACTAGTTTCAAGAAAAGGGCAAAGGGAAATAAATGGAACTTCAAAGAAGAATAGCAAGCAAGTTGCTACTCCCATGAAGAAGCCCAAATCTAGACCCAAGCCTGGAACTGAGTGCTACTACTTCAAAGGAATGGTCACTGGAAGTGGAACTGCCCTAGATACTTGGCGGATAAGAAGGATGGCATAGTGAACAAAGGTATATTTGATATACATGTTATTGATGTGTACTTTACTAGTGTTTATAGCAAACCCCTTGGTATTTTATACTGGTTCAGTTGCTAAGAGTAGTAACTCGAAACGGGAGTTGCAGAATGAACAGAAACTAGTTAAGGGTGAAGTGACGATGTGTGTTGGAAGTAGTTCCAAGAATGCTATGAGCATCATCGCACACTCCCTATACTTTTGGGATTAGTGTTGAAGCTAAATAAATGTTATTTGGTGTTTATGTTGAGCATGAATACGACTAGATCATGTTTATTGCAATACTATTATTCATTTAAGTTAGAGAATAATTGTTGTTCTGTTTACATGAATAAAACCTTCTATGGTTATACACCCAATGAAATTGGTTTGTTGGATCTCGACCATAGTGATACACATATTCATAATATTGAAGCCAAAAGATGCAAAGTTAATAATGATAGTGCAACTTATTTTTGGCACTGCCATTTGGGTCATATTGGTGTAAAGCGCATGAAGAAACTCCATGTTGATGGGCTTTTGGAATCACTTGATTATGAATCAGTTGATGCTTGCGAACCATGCCTCATGGGCAAGATGACTAAGATTCCGTTCTCCGGAACAATGGAGCGAGCAACAAACTTGTTGGAAATAATACATACTGATGTATGCAGTCCGATGAGTGTTGAGGCTCGCGGCGGGTATCGTTATTTTCTGACCTTCACAGATGATTTGAGCATATATGGGTATATCTACTTGAAGAAACATAAGTCTGAAACATTTGAAAAGTTCAAAGAATTTCAGAGTGAAGTGGAAAATCATCCTAACAAGAAAATAAAGTTTCTACGATCTGATCGCAGAGGCGAATATTTGAGTTACGAGTTTGGTCTTCAATTAAAACAATGTGGAATAGTTTCACAAACTCATGCCACCTGGAACACCACAGCGTAATGGTGTGTCCGAACATCATAGCCGTACTTTATTTGATATAGTGCAATCTATGATGTCTCTTACCGATTTACCACTATCGTTTTGGGGTTATGCATTAGAGACAACTGCATTCACATTAAAAAGGGCACCATCTAAATCCGTTGAGATGACACTGTATGAACTGTGGTTTAGCAAGAAACCTAAGCTGTCATTTCTTAAAGTTTGGGGTTGCGATGCTTATTTGAAAAAGTTTCATCTTGATAAGCTCAAACCCAAGTCTAAGAAGTGTGTCTTCATAGGATACCCAAAAGTAACTGTTGGGTACACCTTCTATCACAGATCCGAAGGCAAGATATTTGTTGCTGAGAATGGATCTTTTCTAGAGAAGGAGTTTCTCTCAAATGAAGTGAGTGGGAGGAAAGTAGAACTTGATGAGGTAACTGCACCCGCTCCCTTATTAGAAAGTAGTTCATCACAGAAATTTGTTTCTGTGACTCCTACCCAATTAGTGAGGAAGCTAACGATGATGACCATGTAACTTCAGATCAAGTTACTAGCGTATCTCGTAGGTCAACCAGAGTGAGATCCGCACCAGAGTGGTACGGTAATCCTGTTATGGAGGTCATGTTAATTGACCATGACGAACCTACGAACTATGAGGAAGCGATGATGAGCCCAGATTCCACGAAATGGCTTGAGGCCATGAAATATGAGATGGGATTCATGTATGAGAACAAAGTGTGGACTTTGGTTGACTTGCCCAATGATCGGCAAGCCATAGAAAATAAATGGATCTTCAAGAGGAAGACGGACGCTGATAGTAGTGTTTCTATCTACAAAGCTCAAATTGTCGCAAAATGTTTTCGACAAGTTCAAGGTGTTGACTATGATGAGATTTTCTCACTCGTATCGATGATTAAGTCCGTCCGAATCATGTTAGCAATTGCCGCATTTTATGATTATGAAATTTGGCAAATGGATGTAAAGACTGCATTCCTGAATGGATTTCTGGAAGAAGAGTTGTATATGATGCAACCTGAAGGTTTGTCGATCCTAAAGGTGCTAACAAAGTGAGCAAGCTCTAGCGATCCATCAATGGACTGGTGCAAGCATCTCGGAGTTGGAATAAACGTTCTGATAGTGTGATCAAAGCATATGGTTTTATACAGACTTGCGGTGAAGCCTGTATTTACAAGAAAGTGAGTGGGAGCACTACAACATTTCTGATAAGAATGTGTGAATGACATATTGTTGATCGGAAATAATGTAGAATTTTCTGGAAAGCATAAAGGAGTATTTGAAAGGAGTTTTTCAAATAAAGACCTCGATGAAGCTACTTACATATTGAGCATCAAAATCTATAGAGATAGATCAAGACGCTTGATAAGTTTTTTCAATGAGTACATACCTTGACAAGATTTTGAAGTAGTTCAAAATGGAACAGTCAAAGAAAGAGATCTTACCTGTGTTACAAGGTGTGAAATTGAGTAAGACTCAAAGCCCGACCATGGCAGAAGATAGAAAGAGAACGAAAGTCACCCCCTATGCCTCAGCCATAGTTTCTATAAAGTATGCCATGCTGTGTACCAGATCTATTGTATACCCTACATTGAGTTTAGCAAGGGATTACAATAGCGATCTAGGAGTAGATCACTGGACAGCGGTCAAAATTATCCTTAGTGGAATAAGGATATGTTTCTCGATTAGGAGGTGACAAAAGGTTCGTCGTAAAGGGTTACATCGATGCAAATTTTGGCACTGATCTGGATGACTCTAAGTCTCAAACTGGATACATTTTGAAAGTGGGAGAAATTAGCTAGAGTAGCTCCGTGCGGAGCATTGTTGACATAGAAATTTGCAAAATACATACGGATCTGAATGTGGCAGACCCGTAGACTAAACTTCCCTCACAAGCAAAACATGATCACACCTTAGTACTCTTTGGGTGTTAATCACATAGCGATGTGAAATAGATTATTGACTCTGGTAAACCCTTTGGGTGTTGGTCACATGACGATGTGAACTATGGGTGTTAATCACATGATGATGTGAACTATTGGTGTTAAATCACATGGCGATGTGAACTAGATTATTGACTCTAGTGTAAGTGGGAGACTGAAGGAAATATGCCCTAGAGGCAATAATAAAGTTATTATTTATTTCCTTATATCATGATAAATGTTTATTATTCATGCTAGAATTGTATTAACCGGAAACATAATACATGTGTGAATACATACACAAACAGAGTGTCACTAGTATGCCTCTACTTGACTAGCTCGTTGATCAAAGATGGTTATGTTTCCTAACCATAGACATGAGTTGTCATTTGATTAACGGGATCACATCATTAGGAGAATGATGTGATTGACTTGACCCATTCCGTTAGCATAGCACTTGATCGTTTAGTTTGTTGCTATTGCTTTCTTCATGACTTATACATGTTCCTATGACTATGAGATTATGCAACTCCCGTTTACCGGAGGAACACTTTGTGTGCTACCAAACGTCACAACGTAACTGGGTGATTATAAGGGTGCTCTACAGGTGTCTCCGAAGGTACTTGTTGAGTTGGCGTATTTCGAGATTAGGATTTGTCACTCCGATTGTCGGAGAGGTATCTCTGGGCGCACTCGGTAATGCACATCACTATAAGCCTTGCAAGCATTGTAACTAATGAGTTAGTTGCGGGATGATGTATTATGTAATGAGTAAAGAGACTTGCCGGTAACGAGATTGAACTAGGTATTGAGATACCGATGATCGAACCTCGGACAAGTAACATACCGATGACAAAGGGAACAACGTATGTTGTTATGCGGTTCAACCGATAAAGATCTTTGTAGAATATGTAAGAGCCAATATGGGCATCCAGGTTCCGCTATTGGCTATTGACTAGAGAGGTTTCTCGGTCATGTCTACATAGTTCTCGAACCCGTAGGGTCCGCACGCTTAACGTTCGTTGACGATATAGTATTATATGAGTTATGTATGTTGGTGACCGAATGTTGTTCGGAGTCCCGGATGAGATCACGGACATGACGAGGAGCTCCGGAATGGTCTGGAGGTAGAGATTCATATATTGGATGATATGGTTAGGCCAAGGGGTCAGGCCACGAGGCTATAAGTTGGTGCGAAAGGAGTTTTGCAGAGGCCAGGGGCCAAACGCCGGAGACCCTGGCGTCTGGCCCTGGGCCAGATGCCGAGGCCCATGGCGTCTGGGCCAGACGCCAAGGATTGTGGCGTTTGGTCCTGGAGTCCGAGTGGGACTCTTGCCTTTCGGGCAAAACCGACTTTGAGGAGGCTTTTGCTGCAAGTTTCGACCCTAGGGCTCAACATATAAATAGAGGGGCAGGGCTAGCACCAAAGACACATCAAGAAACACCAAGCCGTGTGTCGGCTACCCCGTCCCCTCTAGTTTATCCTCTGTCATAGTTTTCGTAGTGCTTAGGCGAAGCCCTGTGGAGATTGTTCTTCACCAACACCGTCACCACGCTGTGCCAGAACTCATCTACTACTTCGCCCCTCTTGCTAGATCGAGAAGGAGAGGACGTCATCGAGCTGAGCGTGTGCTGAACGCAGAGGTGCCGTACATTTGGTACTTGATCGGGACGGATTGTGAAGGTGTACGACTACATCAACCATGTTGATAAACGCTTCCGCTTACGGTCTACGTGGGTACGTAGACAACACTCTCCCCTCTCGTTGCTATGCATCACCATGATACTGCGTGTGCGTAGGAATTTTTTTGAAATTACTACGTTCCCCAACACCGAACTGTCCTTCCGCAGAGGATTCGAACGATATGTCCATCACGAACTCTGAAGCGGAGAGCGCCATGAATCATCGTCGTCGGAGGGACGCTCTCCATGACCCCGGCTTTTCAAAGGAGGCATTTGATGCCTTCAGCTCGGCCGATGCGTACATCCAAGCTGCTCGGGATGGGCTTGCTAGAGCCACGGACCAGCATCTAAAAGATATGCGAGTAAGTGTAGATTTAATAATCATACACCAGTATCCCCTGAGACTTAAAGCAGGTGATACAACTGATTTAAGGATCATTGTATAATCAGGCACTTATGGAGAAGAATAGCATGCTATCTCAAGAGCTGGAAAAATGTCAGACTCAACTAACTGGGGCTACCACCGAATTGGAAAAATCCAAGGAGGCACCACCTGGTAATGTTTCTCCCCCGCAGAAAGAAGTATAATCATATACCAGTTATATTAATACTGTTGTGTTTGACAGAATCAGTAGAGCAACTAAGAGAGAAACTGAAGGATACCCAGGCTGGTGAACAAGAGGCCAAAAGGCAACATGCGGCAGGCGAACGTGTGCTGACGCGGGTCAGGGATGAAAAGAACAAGCTGCAGGATTCCCATACCCAACTGGGTGAAGAACTAAAAGATGTTCGAGCCCAGCTAGCTGACGCCGTCAAGGAGAATAGGTGGCTACAAGGCGGCATATTCAGTATGCTTTTCAAACTTGCCTCCTTACAATTCGACGAGGGCCGGAACTGACAGGTTTATGTCTGCAGGTATGCTGACTGGTCGTCTCGAGGAAGAAATGTTTGGATCTCAAGGCGACCTGCTACAAGAGCTGTCCCAGATGCACGAGCGAGTTCGGTAGGCAAGGTGTAGTGTTGCCAAGGCTTTATGGCCATCCGCCTCTCCTCCAGGAGGTATGGCGGATCTCATGGAGCTGTTCAAAGGGGCACAGCGGCGTATTCGATTATGGAAGATATCAGCCTGCCGGGAAGGTGCGCGAGATGCCTGGGCCATGGTAAAAACATGGTATACCAAGCTTGATCCGAATCATATGGCCCGGGTCGGACCGCTAGGGTCAGATGGGAAAGAAATTCCTGTTAATTTGGTATATGACCAGGTAGAAGTAGCTGCCAAATATTCCCAACAGGATTGTGAGCTAGACAGCCTGTTAGACGGTATAGAGGAGGAAGTTTTTCAGTCCAAGTGACTATGTACTTTCCTTGATATATTTGTTCCTAGCTGGATTGTAAAACGATTGTCATGGCTGACCTTTTCGCTTCGACCTCTGGACCCAAAGGTGCGGAGTGTTTACGAATACTCGAGCGGTAAAATAGACTGAGGTATGCGTGGAAACCAGGCGTATGGGGTCATAGTTGCTTGAACAGACAAGTTGTATCCGGCTAGCTATGTTATATTACATTGTGATTGTAAGAAACATCTTCCAGAGAGAATAGTTCCGTTAAGGGTTCCTTTCCATGGGTGTGCATGCGTTAATATGCATGTCCGAATTGTGATTGAAAACATCGCAGTATAGGTAACATCTGGGGGTTCATAGTGGAAGAAATGTGAAACATCTTTAGTTCGCTGACCGAATATTCCCTTAAGAATGCTAGATTTCGGCTTCACCCAGTCTGAGGTACACATCTGGATGACCCCGGAAGTAACAATCGCAGAGGTGCTCCCTTTATGCCCTAGCCGAACTAACGGGAACGTAGGGCATAAGCACAGGAGCCAGGCAACCCAGCTTGGCCAAAACTTAAGTCATATCGATGCATATAATGGCGAAGAAAAGGTACATATGAGGAAAAAACGCATATGTGATGAGCTTGATGCTCGAAAAAATAACAATAATAAGCTTCTGTCCAAGAAGCCCCCAGGTATAATGGACGTACACATTTGAGAATGTGTACGTCATAGGTATATGGTTTAGCCGCATGAAAGATTTAAGGCTAATAAAAAAGGGTGAAAAGAGAGGATAAAAAATAATGTAAACAATTGGGAGAAGGAAACACGTGAAGGGTTCGGCGCTAGGCATAGAATCTTAGGAGTCTTGCCGCATTCCAGGGGTTCGGTTCTAGGTGGTTGTCTGATGCATCACGCAGGCGGTACGCTCCTCCAATGAGAACTTCGTCAATGATGAAGGGACCCTCCCACTTGGGCTTGATTTTGTCCTTTTTCTTCTCCGGCAAGCGTAGAACGAGTTCGCCAACATTGTAAGTCTTGGCCCGTACTTCTCTGTTTGATATCTGCGGGCCTGCTATTGATAAAATGCGGAACGGGCTTTTGCAACGTCGCGCTCCTCCTCCAGGGCATCTAAGTTGTCCTGCCGATCAAGCTCGGCCTCTCTCTCTTCGTACATGCACACTCGAGGTGAGTCATGAATAATGTCGCAGGATAACACAGCCTCTGCGTCGTACACCATGAAAAAGGTGTATATCCAGTAGTGCGATTGGGTGTGGTCCATAGCCTCCAGAGTAAGGAGTCGAGCTCCTCAACCTAGTGCTTGTCTAATTCTTTCAAAGACCGCACTAGTCTGGGTTTGATGCCGCTCATAATAAGACCATTGGCTCGTTCGACTTGACTGTTTGTTTGCGGATGATAGACGGAGGCATAATCGAGCTTAATGCCTAGATTAGCACACCAGGCTTTCACCTCATCGGCTCTAAAATTGGAGTCGTTGTCGGTGATGATGCTATGTGGGACACCGTAACGGTGCACAACACCGAATATAAAGTCTATCACTGGTCTGGCTTTGGCCGTTTTAACTGGTTTGGCCTCTATCCACTTAGTGAACTTATCTACCATGACTAGCAGATATTTTTTCTTATGCCTGCCTCCTTTAAGGGGTCCAACCATGTCAAGCCCCCAGACCACGAAAGGCCAAGTGATGGGGATTGTTTGTAGAGCAGTGGGTGGAATATGGCTTTGGTTAGCGAAAAGCTGGCATCCGACGCAACGTTGGACAAGGTCATGTGCATCTGCTCGGGTCGTCGGCTAGTAGAAACCTGTACGGAAGGCCTTGCTTACAAGGGCCTGAGCTGCGGCGTGGTGACCACCGATACCGGCATGAATTTCATCCAAGAGCTCCCGCCCCTCTTCCTCGGAGATACATCTTTGAAGTACTCCGGTAGCGCTTTTCTTGTAGAGTTCTCCTTCATGGAACCTATAGGCTTTCAAACGCCGAACAATGCAGCGAGCCTCATTAAGGTAGGCCAAGAAGGGTTCGGTCCATGGGGCAATGACTGCCATGATAAGATAGGCCGATGGTGTTATTTCGGTGGCTGAGCCTTCAATGATATCGGTATGTTCGGAATCTGGGGTTATGGTCGGATCCGGACTGACATTGCCGCTCTCCCCTTGCCACACCACGGATCGCTTGAAAAGCCTTTCCAAAAAGATGTTAGGTGGGACGGGGTCGCACTTGGCACCGATGCGAGCAAGGACATCCGCCGCATGATTACCTTCTCGAGCCACATGGTGAAACTCGAGCCCCTCGAACGGAGCCGACATTTCGAGAACGGTGTTACGGTAAGACACCATCTTCGGATCCTTGGCATCAAAATCTCCATTTATTTGAGATATCGCGAGGTTCGAGTCCCCGCGCACTTCCAGGCGTTGTATGCCCATGGAGACAGCCATTCGAAGACCATGCAATAAGGCCTCGTATTCGGCTGCATTGTTGGAGTCTGTGTATAATATTTGGAGTATGTACCGAACTATATCTCCAGTGGGGGATGTTAAGACAACGCCCGCCCCTAAGCCCGCCAGCATTTTGGAACCATCGAAGTGCATGACCCAGTTGGAATATGTGCCGTATTCTTTAGGGAGTTCAGCTTCTGTCCATTCGGCGACGAAGTCTGCCAGTACTTGGGATTTGATGGCCCGGTGCGGCTTATATGTTATATAGAATGGAAAGAGCTCAATGGCCCACTTGGCAATCCGGCCCATGGCGTCGCGATTGTTTCTTATGTCGTTCAGTGGAACTTCGGAAGCCACTGTGATCGTGCACTATTGGAAATAGTTTCATAGCTTCTGGGATGCCATGAAGACCGCGTATGCTATCTTTTGATAATGAGGGTACCGGGATTTGCATGGAGTTAGGACAGTGGATACATAGTATACCGGCTTCTGGAGTGGGAATTTGTGTCCGTCCTCCTCTCGTTCGACGAAGAGTACTGCGCTCACCACCTGGTGTGTTGCAGATATGTATAATAACATTGGTTCGCTGATGCTTGGTGCGGCTAGGGTTGGGTTGCTTGCTAAAAGAGCCTTTATTTCTTCCAATTCGGTCGTTGCTGCATCTGTCCACTCGAAGTGATCGGTGCATCGGAGAAGTCGATAAAGTGGCAATGCTTTTTCTCCTAGTCTAGAGATAAAGCGGCTTAAAGCTGCCATGCATCCAGCTAGTTTTTGGACCTGTTTAAGGTCTGTTTGTGTAGCCAATTGTGATAAAGCTCGGATTTTGGCTGGATTTGCCTCGATTCCTCTACTGGAAACAATGAAGCCCAGTAGTTTTCCAGAGGGGACACCGAAAACACATTTTTCCGGATTGAGCTTAATGTCATATGTCTGGAGATTGTTGAATGTGAGACGTAAGTCATCTATTAATGACTCGACGCGCTTAGTCTTGATGACGACATCGTCCACATACGCTTCAACTGTCTTGCTGGTTTGTTTCTCCAGGCATGTTTGAATCATGCGTTGGTAGGTGGCGCCGGCGTTTTTGAGCCCAAAGGGCATAGTGTTGAAGCGGAAAGGCCCGTATGGGGTAATAAATGCCATTGCGGCTTGGTCAGATTCCTTCATTTTAATTTGATGGTATCCGGAATACGCGTCGAGGAAACACAGTGAGTCGTGTCCTGCAGTGGCATCAATAATTTGATCGATGCGGGGGGGAGGGGAATGGATCCTTAGGGCAAGCTTTGTTGAGGCTTTGAAATCGACGCACAAGCGCCAGAATTTATCCTTCTTTGGCACCATCACCAGGTTTGCTAGCTAGTCCGGATGTTTTATTTCTCTGATGAATCCGGCCTCAATTAGCTTGGCTAGCTCCTCCCCCATAGCTTGTCATTTGGGTTCGGAAAAGCGCCGTAGTGTTTGCTTAACCGGCTTGTATCCCTTCAATATATTGAGGTTGTCCTCAGCCAACCTGCGTGGGATTCCTGGCATATCAGAAGGGTGCCAGGCGAATATGTCCCAGTTCTCGTGTAGGAACGCTCGTAGTGCGGCGTCCACCATTGGGTCCAGCTGTGCACCGATGGAGGCTGTCTTCTTTGGGTCCGTCGGGTGGACTTGAAATTTGACTATTTCATCTGCTGGTTTGAAGGAGATGGATTTGGAGCACTTGTCAAGGATTACATCGTCCCTATCCACCGTTGAGCGCAGCGCAGTTAACTCTTCGGCCGCAAGGGCCTCAGAGAGTGCCTCAAGGGCCAGGGAGGCTATTTTGTTTTCGGCGCGGAGGGCTATATCCGGACACTAGCGAGAGTGACAATACCGTTGGGCCCGGGCATTTTGAGCTTCATATACCCGTAATGAGGTATGGCTTGAAAGCATGTGAATGCATCTCGCCCCAACAAGGCGTGGTATCCACTGTTGAAAGGGGGCACTTGGAAGGTTATCTCTTCAGACCGATAGTTCTCCAGCATGCCGAATACCACGTCAAGTGTGATTTTTCCCGCGCATCGTGCCTCCCGACTGGGAATACTTCCTTGGAAGGTCGTGCTACTTTGCTCTATACGGCTCCTGTCTATTTCCATTTTACTGAGTGTATCCTCGTAGATGAGGTTTAATCCGCTGCCATTGTCCATGAGCACTTTGGTGAGTCGAAAGCCGTCCACAGTTGGATTGAGGACCAAGGCGGCTGGTGCCCGGACTGACCAGGTTTTTGGTTCGTCGCTGGCATTGAAAGTTATGGCCATGTCGTTCCAAGGATTCATTGTTGTGACTTGACAGACTTCGGCGAGGTCGCGGAGTGCCCTTTTGCGCCGATTGTTTAAAGCGAAAGTCTCAAAGACTGTCAATAATCTGCGGTCGCCGTGTTTCGGGGGGGGTTGTTCCGAGGTATTTTTGGAGAGGATATCCTCGCCACTCTTGGCCACTTGCCGGAGTATCCAACATGCTCTAAGGCTGTGGGTAGGTATGGTATCCGGTGTTTTGTGTATTTTGCACGGCCTATCGAGCCATCCCTCCAGAACAGTTCTGTGCCCCGTAATGGGTTTGGATTTCTTTGCTGCTGTGTCGGGCGCCCCGTGAGGGTGCATCCTTTTTGTCCAGATGAGAGTTTTAGTGGGAGCTGGCGGTTCCCAGCGAGCTGCCTGAGTTTTCCAGGCGCTTTCCATTGCGCAGTACTTCTGTACTATGGTTGCCAAGTCAGCGAAGTGTAATACGTGACGGTGGTTGATAGCGTTGAGGATTCCTTCGTCCGTACAATTACTGCGGAATATTGAGATCGCGTATTCGTCGTGGCAATCTTTAATCTTGTTCTTGACAAGGAGGAATCTGGCCCAAAAGTGATGGATTGTTTCCTGAGACTGCTGCCATAGGTATGTGAGATCGCGTATATCTAGGTGGGTGGGCGGATTTAATGTTGGGGATCGTTGCAGAAATTAAAAAATTTCTACGCATCACCAAGATCAATCTACGAAGATACTAGCAACGAGAGAGAGGGGAGTGTATCTTCATACCCTTGAAGATTGTGATGCGGAAGCGTTACAAGAACGTGGATGAAGGAGTCGTACTCGCAGCGATTCAGATCGCGGTTGATTTTGATCTAAGCGTCGAACAACGGCGCCTCCACATTCAACACACGTACAGCCCAGGGACGTCTCCTCCTTCTTGATCCAGCAAGCGGAGCGGAGAAGTTGAGGAAGAGCTCCGGCAGCACGACGGCGTGGTGGTGGAGCTTGCGGTTCTCCGACAGGGCTTCGCCAAGCACTACTATGAAGGAGGAGGTGTTGGGGAGGGAGAGGGCTGCACCAGGGGAAGGGTGCGGCAGCCCTCCCACCTCCCCTCTATTTATAGGGGCAAGGGAGAGGGGGCCGGCCCCCTCCAGATGGATCTAGAGGGGGCGGCGGCCAAGGGGTTGGCTTGCCCCCCAAGCCAAGGGGGGCGCCCCCTTTAGGGTTTCCCCTAAACCCTAGGCGGATGGGACCTAGGGGGGTTTGGCGCCCAGCCCACTTAGGGGCTGGTTCCCCTCCATATTCAGCCCATAGGGCCCTCCAGGGTAGGTATACCCTCCCGGTGGACCCCCGAAACCCCTTCGGTGGTCCCGGTACAATACCGATAAACCTCCGAACACTTCCGGCGACCGAATAAGGACTTCCCATATATAAATCTTTATCTCTGGACCATTCCGGAAATCCTCGT
Source organism: Triticum urartu (assembly GCF_003073215.2). Lineage (NCBI taxonomy): Eukaryota > Viridiplantae > Streptophyta > Magnoliopsida > Poales > Poaceae > Triticum > Triticum urartu. The sequence goes on from NC_053027.1 coordinate 274,692,672, forward strand.
GACGTCCGAGATCTCATCCAGGACTCCGAACAACATTAGATAACCACATACTAATTCCCATAACAACTCTAGCATCACTGAACCTTAAGTGTGTAGACCCTACGGGTTCGGGAATCATGCAGACATGACCGAGACATCTCTCCAGCCAATAACCAACAGTGGGATCTGGATAACCATGTTGGCTCCCACATGTTCCACGATGATCTCATCGGATGAACCACGATGTCAAGGATTCAATCAATCCCGTATACAATTCCCTTTGTCAATCGGTATGTTACTTGCCCGAGATTCGATCGTCGGTATCCCAATACCTCGTTCAATCTCGTTACCGGAAAGTCACTTTACTCGTTACGTAATACATGATCCCGTGACTAACTTCTTAGACACATTGATCTCATTATGATGATGCATTACCGAGTGGGCCCAGAGATACCGCTCTGTCATACGGAGTGACAAAACCCAGTCTCGATTCGTGCCAACCCAATAGACACTTTCGAAGATACCCGTAGTGCACCTTTATAGCCACCCAGTTACGTTGTGACGTTTGGCACACCCAAAGCATTCCTTCAGTATCCGGGAGTTGCACAATCTCATGGTCTAAGGAAAAGATACTTGACATTAGAAAAGCTTTAGCAGACGAACTACACGATCTTGTGCTATGCTTAGGATTGGGTCTTGTCCATCACATCATTCTCCTAATGATGTGATCCCGTTATCAATAACATCCAATGTCCATGGTTAGGAAATCGTAACCATCTATTGATCAACAAGCTAGTCAAGTAGAGGCTCACTAGGGACATGTTGTGGTCTATGTATTCGGACATGTATTACGATTTCTGGATAACACAATTATAGCATGAACAATAGACAGTTATCATGAACAAGGAAATATAATAATAACCATTTTATTATTGCCTCTAGGGGATATTTCCAACAGTCCCCCACTTGCACTAGAGTCAATAATCTAGTTACATTGTGATGAATCGAACACCCATAGAGTTCTGGTGTTGATCATGTTTTTGCTCGTGGAAGAGGTTTAGTCAACGGATCTGCGACATTCAGGTCTGTATGCACTTTACAAATATCTATGTCTCCATCTTGAACATTTTCACGAATGGAGTTGATGCGGCGCTTGATATGCCTGGTCTTCTTGTGAAACCTGGGCTCCTTGGCAAGGGCAATAGCACCAGTGTTGTCACAGAAGAGAGTCATCGGGCCCGACGCATTGGGAATAACTCCTAGGTCGGTAATGAACTCCTTCATCCAGATTGCTTCATGTGTTGCCTCCGAGGCTACCATGTACTCCGCTTCACATGTAGATCCCGCCACGACGCTTTGCTTGCAACTGCACCAGCTGATTGCCCCACCATTCAAAATATACACGTATCCGGTTTGTGACTTGGAGTCATCCAGATCTGTGTCGAAGCTAGCATTGACGTAACCCTTTACGACGAGCTCTTCGTCACCTCCATAAACGAGAAACATATCCTTAGTCCTTTTCAGGTACTTCAGGATATTCTTGACAGTTTTCCAGTGTTCCATGCCAGGATTACTTTGGTACCTTCCTACCAAACTTACGGCAAGGTTCACATCAGGTCTGGTACACAGCATGGCATACATAATAGACCCTATGGCCAAGGCATAGGGGGTGACACTCATCTTTTCTCTATCTTCTGCCATGGTCGGGCATTGAGTCGTGCTCAATCTCATACCTTGCAATACAGGCAAGAACCCCTTCTTGGACTGATCCATATTGAACTTCTTCAATATCTTGTCAAGGTATGTGCTTTGTGAAAGACCAATGAGGCGTCTCGGTCTATCTCTATAGATCTTGATGCCTAATATGTAAGCAGCTTCTCCAAGGTCCTTCATTGAAAAACACTTATTCAAGTAGGCCTTTATGCTTTCCAAGAATTCTATATCATTTCCCATCAATAGTATGTCATCCACATATAATATGAGAAATGCCACAGAGCTCCCACTCACTTTCTTGTAAACACAGGCTTCTCCATAACTCTATGTAAACCCAAACACTTTGATCATCTCATCAAAGCGAATGTTCCAACTCCGAGATGCTTGCACCAGCCCATAGATTGAGCGCTGGAGCTTGCATACCTTGTCAGCATTCTTAGGATCGACAAAACCTTCCGGTTGCATCATATACAATTCTTCCTTAAGGAAACCATTAAGGAATGCCGTTTTGACGTCCATCTGCCATATCTCATAATCATAGAATGCGGCAATTGTTAACATGATTCGGACGGACTTCAGCTTCACTACGGGTGAGAAGGTCTCATCGTAGTCAACCCCTTGAACTCGTCGGTAACCCTTAGAGACAAGCCGAGCCTTATAGATGGTCACATTACCATCCGCGTCTGTCTTCTTCTTAAAGATCCATTTATTTTCTATGGCTCACCGATCATCAGGCAAGTCGGTCAAAGTCCATACTTTGTTTTCATACATGGATCCTATCTCGGATTTCATGGCTTCAAGCCATTTGTTGGAATCCGGGCCCGCCATCACTTCTTCATAGTTCGAAGGTCCACCATTGTCTAACAACATGATTTCCAGGACAGGGTTGTCGTACCACTCTGGTGCGGAACGTGTCCTTCTAGACCTACGAAGTTCAGTAGCAACTTGATCCGAAGTTTCATATCATCATCATTAACTTCCTCTCTAGTCGGTGCAGGCACCACGGAAACATCTTCCTGAGCTGCGCCACTCTCTGGTTCAAGAGGCAGTACCTCATCAAGTTCTACTTTCCTCCCACTTACTTCTTTCGAGAGAAACTCTTTCTCCAGAAAGGATCCATTCTTGGCAACAAAGACCTTGCCTTCGGATCTGAGGTAGAAGGTATACCCAATAGTTTCCTTAGGGTATCCTATGAAGACGCATTTTTCCGACTTGGGTTCGAGCTTTTTAGGTTGAAGTTTCTTGACATAAGCATCGCATCCCCAAACTTTCAGAAATGACAGCTTAGGTTTCTTCCCAAACCATAATTCATACGGTGTCGTCCCAACGGATTTCTACGGAGCCCTATTTAAAGTGAATGCGGCAGTCTCTAAAGCATAACCCCAAAATGATAGCGGCAGATCGGTAAGAGACATCATAGATCGCACCATATCCAATAGAGTGCGATTACGACGTTCAGGCACACCATTACGCTGAGTTGTTCTAGGCGGCGTGAGTTGTGAAACAATTCCACATTTCCTTAAGTGCGTGCCAAATTCATGACTCAAATATTCTCCCCCACAATCTGATCGTAAGAACTTTATTTTCCTGTCACGTTGATTCTCTACCTCATTCTGAAATTCCTTGAACTTTTCAAAGGTCTCAGACTTGTGTTTCATTAAGTAGACATACCCATATCTACTCAAGTCATCAGTGAGGGTGAGAACATAACGATAGCCACCGCGAGCCTCAATGCTCATTGGACCGCACACATCAGTATGTAAGATTTCCAATAAGTTGGTTGCTCGCTCCATTGTTCCAGAGAAAGGAGTATTGGTCATTTTTCCCATGAGGCATGGTTCGCACGTGTCAAATGATTCATAATCAAGAGACTCCAAAAGTCCATCTGCATGGAGTTTCTTCATGCGTTTGACACCAATGTGACCAAGGCGGCAGTGCCACAAGTATGTGGGACTATCATTATCAACCTTACACTTCTTGGCATTCACACTATGAATATGTGTAACATCACATTCGAGATTAAACAAGAATAAACCATTGACCAGCGGGGCATGACCATAAAACATATCTCTCATATAAATGGAACAACCATTATTCTCGGATTTAAATGAGTAGCGATCTCGCATTAAACGAGATCCAGATACAATGTTCATGCTCAAAGCTGGTACTAAATAACAATTATTGAGGTTTAAAACTAATCCCGTAGGTAGATGTAGAGGGAGCGTGCCGATGGCGATCACACCGACCTTGGAACCATTCCCGACGTGCATCGTCACCTCGTCCTTCGCCAGTCTCCGCTTATTCCGCAGCTCCTGTTTTGAGTTACAAATATGAGCAACCGCACCGGTATCAAATACCCAGGAGCTACTACGAGTGCTGGTAAGGTACACATCAATAACATGTATATCATATATACCTTTGGTATTGCCGGCCTTCTTATCCGCTAAGTACTTGGGGCAGTTCCGCTTCCAGTGATTGTTTCCCTTGCAATAAAAGCACTCAGTCTCAGGCTTGGGTCCATGCTTTGGCTTCTTCCCAGCAACTGGCTTACCGGGCGCGGCAAATCCCTTGCCGTCCTTCTTGAAGTTCTTCTTACCCTTGCCTTTTTTGAAACTAGTGGTTTTATTGACCATCAACACTTGATGTTCCTTTTTGATCTCCACCTCCGCTGATTTCAGCATTGAATATACCTTAGGAATGGTTTTCTCCATCCCCTTCATATTCACAAAGCTCTTGTAGCTAGGTGGGAGCGACTGAAGGATTCTGTCAACGACCGCGTCATCCGGGAGATTAACTCCCAGCTGAGACAAACGGTTGTGCAACCCAGACATTTTGAGTATGTGCTCACTGTCAGAACTATTCTCCTCCATCTTACAACTGTAGAACTCGTTAGAGACTTCATATCTCTCGACCCGGGCATGAGCTTGGAAAACCATTTTCAGCTCTTGGAACATCTCATATGCTCTGTGTTTCTCAAAACACTTTTGGAGCCCCGGTTCTAAGCTGTAAAGCATGCCGCACTGAACCAGGGAGTAATCATCACTACGCGACTGGCTGGATCATAACGTCTTGAGTTGCTGGGAAAATGGGCGCTTCACCTAGCGGTTCTTCAAGGACATATGCTTTCTTGGCAGCTATGAGGATGATCCTCAAGTTACGGACCCAGTCTGTATAGTTGCTACCATCGTCTTTCAGCTTGGTTTTCTCTAGGAACGCGTTGAAGTTGAGGGCAACATTAGCGTGGGCCATTTGATCTACAAGACATATTGCAAAGATTTTAGTCTATGTTCATGATAATTAAGTTCATCTAATCAAATTATTTCATGAACTCCCACTCAGACAGACATCCCTCTAGTCATCTAAGTGATACATGATCCGAATCGACTAGGCCGTGTCCGATCATCACGTGAGACGGACTAGTCATCAATGGTGAACATCTCCATGTTGATCGTATCTACTATACGACTCATGTTCCAACTTTCGGTCTCTCGTGTTCCGAGGCCATGTCTGTACATGCTAGGCTCGTCAAGTCAACCTAAGTGTTCTGCATGTGTAAATCTGGCTTACACCCGTTGTATTCGAACGTTAGAATCTATCACACTCGATCATCACGTGGTGCTTCAAAATAACGAACCTTCGCAACGGTGCGCAGTTAGGGGGAACACTTTATTGAAATTTTAGCGAGGGATCATCTTATTTAAGCTACCGTCGTTCTAAGCAAATAAGATGTATAAACATGATAAAAATCACATGCAATCAAATAGTGACATGATATGGCCAATATCATTTTGCTCCTTTTGATCTCCATCTTCGAGACGCCATGATCATCGTCATCACCGGCATGACACCATGATCTCCATCATCGTGTCTTTATGAAGTTGTCTCGCCAACTGTTACTTCTACTACTATGGCTAATGGTTAGCAATAAAGTAAAGTAATTACATGGCGTTTTCATTGACATGCAGGTCATACAATAAATTAAGACAACTCCTATGGCTCTTGTAGGTTGTCATACTCATCAACATGCAAGTCTTGATTGCTATTACAAGAACATGATCAATCTCATACATCACATATATCATTCATCACATCCTTTTGGCCATATCACATCACACGGCATATGCTGCAAGAACAAGTTAGACGTCCTCTAATTGTTGTTGCAAGTTTTTTTTACGTGGCTGCTATAGGTTTCTAGCAAGAACGTTTCTTACCTATGCCAAAACCATAACATGATATGCCAATTTATATTTACCCTTCATAAGGACCCTTTTCATCGAATCCAATTCGACTAAAGTGGGAGAGACAGACACCCGCTAGCCACCTTATGCAACTAGTGCATGTCAGTCGGTGGAACCTGTCTCACGTAAGAGTACGTGTAAGGTCGGTCTAGGCCGCTTCATCCCACGATGCCGCCGAATCAAGATAAGACTAGTAACGGCAAGTAAATTGACAAAATCGACGCCCACAACAACTTGTGTTCTACTCGTGCTTAGAAACTACACATAGACCTAGCTCATGATGCCACTGTTGGGGATCATTGCAGAAATTAAAAAAATTCTACGAATCACCAACATCAATCTATGGAGATACTAGCACCGAGAGAGAGGGGAGTGTATCTTCATACCCTTAAAGATCGAGATGCGGAAGCATTACAAGAACGTGGATGAAGGAGTCGTACTCGCAGCGATTCAGATCGCGGTTGATTCCAATCTAAGCGCCGAACAACGGTGCCTCCGCGTTCAACACACGTACATCCCGGGGACGTATCCTCCTTCTTGATCCAGAAAGGGGAGAGGAGAAGTTGAGGAAGAGCTCCAGCAGCACGACGGCATGGTGGTGGAGCTTGCGGTTCTCCGGCAGGGCTTCTCCAAGCACAACTACGAAGGAGGAGGTGTTGGGGAGGGAGAGGGTTGTGCCAGGGGAAGGGTGTGGCAGCCCTCCCACCTCCCCTCTATTTATAGGGGCAAGGGAGAGGGGGGCGGCCCCCTCTAGATGGATCTAGAGGGGGCGGTGGCCAAGGGGGTTGGCTTGCCCCCCCCCCCAAGCCAAGGGAGGCGCCCCCTTTAGGGTTTCCCCTAAACCCTAGGTGCATGGGCCCTAGGGGGGTTTGGCGCCCAGCCCACTTAGGGCTGGTTCCCCTCCATATTCAGCCCATAGGGCCCTCCGGGGCAGGTGGACCCTCCCGGTGGACCCCCGGAACCCCTTCGGTGGTCCCGGTACAATACCGATAAACCCCCGAACATTTCCGGCGACCGAACAAGGACTTCCCATATATAAATCTTTATCTCCGGACCATTCCGGAACTCCTCATGACGTCCGGGGTCTCATACGGGACTCCAAACAACATTCGTTAACCACATACTAATTCCCATAACAACTCTAGTGTCACTGAACCTTAAGTGTGTAGACCCTACGGGTTCGGGAATCATGCAGACATGACCGAGACATCTCTCTGGCCAATAACCAACAGCGGGATCTGGATACCCATGTTGGCTCCCACATGTTCCATGATGATCTCATCGGATGAACCATGATGTCAAGGATTCAATCAATCCCGTATACAATTCCCTTTGTCAATCGGTACATTACTTGCCCGAGATTCGATCGTCGGTATCCCAATACCTCGTTCAATCTCGTTACCGGCAAGTCACTTTACTCGTTCCGTAAGCATGATCCCGTGACTAATTGCTTAGACACATTGAGCTCATTATGATGATGCATTACCGACTGGGCGTAGAGATACCTCTCCGCCATACGGAGTGACAAATCCAGTCTCGATTCGTGCCAACCCAACAAACACTTTCGGAGATACCCGTAGTGCACCTTTATAGCTATCGAGTTATGTTGTGACGTTTGGCACACCCAAAGCATTCCTACAGTATCCGAGAGTTGCACAATCTCATGGTCTAAGGAAAATATACTTGACATTAGAAAAGCTTTAGCAGACGAACTACACAATCTTGTGCTATGCTTAGTATTGGGTCTTGTCCATCACATCATTCTCCTAATGATGTGATCCCATTATCAATAACATCCAATGTCCATGGTCAGGAAATCGTAACCATCTATTGATCAACGAGCGAGTCAACTAGAGGCTCACTGGGGACATGTTGTGGTCTATGTATTCACACATGTATTACGATTTTCGGATAATACAATTATAGCATGAACAATAGAAAATTATCATGAACAAGGAAATATAATAATAACCATTTTATTATTGCCTCTAGGGCATATTTCCAACATTTAAATCCGAACCCTGACCCAATTTGGGATCCGGAGTTTGAGAAATTTCCGAGCTTAATAGTTCGGGCTCCGGGAGATCGACCGATTTTTCAGGTCTACCGTCTGATTCCAAGTTCGAAGGACAAGGCATGTCGTTTCGTGGACAGGTATCCGGCTCTTCGAGCTCGAAGATACGAACGTAGTTCGTCCTCAGTATAGAGGGAGAGTTGTTGTTTTGCTCCTCCACTACCGCTATCTGATGGGTGATCGATGGAGATTTGATTTCTCTCTGATCGGGTTTAAGCCCAAACCGACTGTAGTCTATAGCGACCCCCAAGGCGGCGATGCGATCCAGGAGTTCGTTCAAGGACGATAATTCCGTTGGATCCATCTTTTTGGAGTATTCGAAGTCAATTCAGAGGCGATTTTCGATGACCCGAGAAGTCATCGTCGGCTCACCGGCCGAACGGACGTTCATGATAAAGCCACCCAACCGGAGGGTTTGGCCTGAGGCCAGGGCTCCATTGGCGGTGATGTTGTCCTTGATCACAAGGCGAGCCATCAACCCTGACTTCGACGTCACAGTGGAACTCTCAATGAAAGCACCAATGTCGGTGTCAAAACCAGCGGATCTCGGGTAGGGGGTCCCGAACTATGCGTCTGAGGTTGATGGTAACAGGAGACAGGGAACATAATGTTTATCCAGGTTCGGGCCCTCTCGATGGAGGTAAAACCCTACGTCCTGCTAGATTAATATTGATGAGTATGGGGGTTACAAGAGTTGATCAACCACGAGATTGTAATGGCTAAAACCCTAGAAGTCTAGCCTATCTGATTATGATTGTCTCTGCGGACTAAGCCCTCCAGTTTATATAGACATCGGAGGGGGCTAGGGTTATACAAAGTCGGTTACAGAGAAAGGAATCTTCATATCCGAACGCCAAGTTTGCCATCCACGCCAAAGGAGAGTCCCATCCGGACACGGGTGAGAGTCTTCGGTCTTGTATCTTCGTAGCCCATCAGTCCGGCCCATGTCTAACAGGCCGGACGCCCGAGGACCCCTTAGTCCAGGACTCCCTCAGGCACCCCATAGACACACAAGTTGATCATTGATCTTTTAGCCGTGTGCGGTGCCCCCTCCACCATAATCCACCTCGGTTATATCGTAGCGGTGCTTAGGTGAAGCCTTGTTCCGGTAGCAACATCATCACCGTCATCACGCCGTCGTGCTGACGAAGCTCTCCCTCGAAGCTCTACTGGATTGTGAGTTTGCGGGACGTCACCGAGTCGAACGTGTGCAGATCGCGGAGGTGTCATACCTTAGGTGCTAGATCGGTTGATTATGAAGACGTACGACTACATCAACCGCGTTTTCATAACGCTTCCGCTTATGGTCTACGAGGGTACATAGACAATACTCTCCGCTCTCGTTGCTATGCATCACCATGATCTTGCGTGTGCGTAGGAATTTTTTTGAAATTACTGCGCTCGCCAACACTGGAGCCGTCAGCCTTGGAGCCATGGAGGGCGCCTGCAGGTGTAGGGCTGGAGGTCGGAGGCCGGACACGGACTGGCGGAGGAGAGGCCGAGAGGGCCGGAGGCGGAGTGGAGGGCCGAAGGGGTGGGAGAGGGCCGACCGTCGCCTGTCGCCAGCCGCCCTCGTTGCCGCACACGGAGGCCTGCCTTCTCACCGGATCGGGATGGAGCGGCATCCTGAGAGAGAAGATGCACACGGTCTCCGCTCCCTCGATCTACCTCTCCCGGCGCGGCCCATCTCGACGAGATGTGGCCGTGATGGATTTGGTCGCCGCCCCGCTGACTTCATCGACTCGATCTAGGGCCTCCTCGCTTTAAGAAAAGAAGGTGAGTGGAGGGCGGCGTTGGTGGGGAAGAAGGCGGCTCTGGATGGGGGAGAGGGAACAGGGCAGCTGTGCACGGGCGTCCGAGGGGCCTCGTTCGACTGATGAGATTTCTTTGTTATGATTTACGTATTATTTTTTTAATCGGTTATTTGTTTCTTAATTAATGTGATTGAGCGATTTTTCTTAAATTAATTATTTGTTTTCTAATGAATGTGATTGAGCGATTTAAGGTAAGGTTAATTAATTTAGATTTGATCTTTAGAGATTGATCGTGATTGATTCTACATTACTAAATAACTTGCGACAGCATGGAAAATTCTGATCCGTTCAGATTTTTTTCATTGTGTGAGGCGAAAATAAACCGGTGAAGTGGGGAGAGGGGACGAAAAAAATCTATGAAAAAATCAGCGAAAGTGGAAGGTGGGACGAAAAAAATCTGAAACGAAAACTACTAACTGCTCCATTAGAAGTAGAAACTACAAACATCATAATATGGAACGATGTTCAAAACTAGGGTTAGGATCCACATGAAAAAAAACCATCCAAATAGACAAATCCAGCCAATACAAATTTGTGAGATGAAAGATATTAGCTCGAGGAACGG